>NC_056525.1:212698979-212726427 GCF_019175285.1 Sceloporus undulatus | reverse complement strand
GCCTGAAGAAAGAGGCTCCTCCCGCCCTAAACTGTCTCGTTCGGCCTCTGAGGGAAGAGAAGGCGGCCCCAGTGCCATCAGGGGCTGGGCCTAAGAAAGAGGCTCCTACCCTCACTAAACTGCACATCTTCTTCCCTCTGAGTGAGAGAGAAGGCTGGCCCAGTGCCATCAGGGGCGCTGGCCGAAAGAAGAGCTCCTCCCTCGCCTAACTGTCATCGTCGGGCTCTAGGGAGATAGAAGGCTGGCCCAGTGCCATCAGGGCCTGGCCTGAAGAAGAGGCTCCTCCCTCCCTAACTGTCAACGTTTCGGGGCCTCTGAGGAGAGAAGAGGCTGGCGCACTGCCATCAGGGCTGGCACATTGAAGAAAGAGGCTCCCCCTCCCTACTTTCATCGTTCGGCCTGGAGGGAGAGAGAAGCTGGCCCAGTGCCATAAGGGCTGCCTGAGAAAGAGGCCCCTCCCTCCCTAACTGTCATCGTTCGCGCTCTGAGGGAGAGAGAAAGGCTGCCCAGTGCCATCAGGGGCTGGCCTGAAAAAGAGCTCCTCGCCTCCTAAACTGTCATCTCTTTCGCCTCTTAAAGGGAGAGAGAAGGCTGGCCCAGTCCATCATGGCTGGCCTGAGAAAGAGGCTCCTCCCTCCCTAACTGTCATCTTTCGGCCTCGGAAGGGAGAGAGAAGGCTGGCCAGTGCCATCCAGGGGCTGGCCTGAAGAAGAAGGCTCCTCCCTCCCTAACTGTCATCTTTCGGCCTCTGAGGGAGAGAGAAGGCTGCCCATGCATCCGGGGCTGGCCGAAAAAGAGCTCCTCCTCCTCCCTCCCTAACTGTATCTTTCGGCCTCGAGGGAGAGAAGAAGGCTGGCCAGCCATCAGGGGCTGGCCTGAAGAAAGAGGCTAGGCGCCCTACCTCCCTAACTGGCATCTTTCGGCCTCTGAGGGAGAGAGAAGGCTGGCCCAGTGCCATCAGGGCTGCCTGAAGACAGAGGCGCCTCCCTACCCTAACTGACCGCCCGCCCCGCTTTTCAACCTGGCAGGAACGGCCCAGAGAGACGCGTCCTTGCCGCAGGAGCGGCGGGTTCTCCAGGAGGAGATCGTAATCTGCAACTGTATTTGTATGTTCCAATTTTGTTTTGTAAACCGCTGTGATCATAGGACGGCGGTATATAATAAAATTTCAATCAATCAATCAAATAGACTTCTGATAAATACTAAATCAAAATTAGCTGCACCAAATAATAGGCTTAGAATTTAGTAATAAAAGGAAACTTAATAAGAGTTCATCTAGGAGGGTTCCCCCTCATGATGAAATTTTTCTATACATTTCCCACTCTTTCTTTCGATAATATGCTTATAGAAGCATAAAATTGTTTGTGGAGGCAGAGATGGAAAAGTCAAATACTAAACTGAAGTGTTTAATGGCTTTTTAAAACTCAGTATAAAACAAATCCAAAGAAAAACAAAACAAAAAGGTGACAAGGCGGATACAGAGTGCCAAAAAAGAGTGCCTATTCCGCGTCTTGTTTGCTGCGCAAGGGAGCCGAGAGGAAACAACTTGCGTGACTCCCGTCGTGCAGCAAAAAGAACCTTAAAAAGCAGGTTCTTCTTTGCGTCACAAGTACGGCCGGACACTAGACCTAAGCGCCGTCATGATGTCAAAATGGCGGCAGCCCGGGTTACAGGGGGCTTGTCATTTTGAGGCAGTCACATGCGAGGGGTGAGGCCAAGCCCTCGACCAAGCCCCTAGCATTGACGGGGCGCACTTTGGCCGTCGTGAGAGTGCCAAAAGTTGTTTTCCAGTAGAACCACAGAACCACTAACTAAATCCTATAACTTAGCTTATAGTTCCCAACAACAACAATTCCACAGACTCCAATGAAAACGACTTTTATAAAATAGGTAAAAAAAGCACATTGCCTTTAGCATGAACAGATGGAGATTCCATCCACACCTAGCAAAAGTCTAAATTTGGTTTTTAGAAGATCTAGAGCTCTCCGGATTTGTTGTGTTTGACGCAGTTTTGCCCACAGATCTAGCTTTCACAGCTGAGGAATACTGGATCTAAGTCAAACACAATACAAAAGCCAAGTTACTCTCATCTATGGTCTAAATCAAACTGTAGTCCCAACTAGACTAGTTCAATTAAATTAAGGAAATTATGTAATGCTCTAGTAGTAAATTTCTGACTGATCTGCTCAGTGTGGACTACTGGCTTGTAAGCCTGCATTATTAATATTAATTTTCGCAAATGATGGGTGTTATAACAAAATACAATCATAAACCTGTATAGCACTTTCTAACACACCTACAGTTAAGAAAAGCATGCGTAAAGACAGACACGTTACAATGGGGTTGTTTATAACTTAATCCAAAGTCCTGTCCATGCCCTTTTCTGTGGATGTGTTTAAATTGGTACACACTAGATACTGGGGCTAGTAACTAACGGTGTGGAAACTATTTGTACACTTCAAGAATTTAACATTTTGGCGTGAACAAGAGTTTATTTTTTGGATTTTTAAAAAAATAATTAATAAGAGGAAAGCATGGAAGCAACTCCTATTAACAAAAAATGCCCCAAAAAAAAAAAAAAATCTGGCTCGTTTTTAAAAACATTCTTTTGAGTAACAAAAACAAGTGCCAGGTCTCAATTGGGTTGAAGTGGTAGTCTTTTGGGTGCAGTGCTAAAGTAAATCCAGACAATATGTAAACTAGTAGGCAGTGCTGAAATGAAGTCAATGTGGGGAAAATTGACATTGCAAAGTATTTGCATAAAGAGACACTTCTGCACTTTCCCATATGCCACAGCAGAAATACTCCATCTTACAGTCAGCATGTTATTCTGGCTGCTATCACAAATACAGTATTAATGCAGTTTGGATACCACTTTAACTATCATGGGTCCATCCAGGGCGTTGGAGTTTGTTGTGACAAAACAAGAATTCTACGGAAAGAGAAGGCTGAAATATCTCCCAAATATCTCTACAAATCCCAGGGATTCATAGCGCTGAACCAAAGGGAGTTAGATGGGATGTCAAAACTTCATTAAATTTCTGCAAGTGTAGGTGGGCACCCCTGTCATCACAGAGGGTATAGATATCCCAGGTCTGTCAGTCTGCATGGATGGGAAATACATTATATTTCTAGTCAAACATTGACATGGTTCCTTCGGGATAAACGAAGACCCAGGTTACGAAATTGTCGGATACGAAAAATCCCATTAGGAATAAGTTGTCCGGGTTACGAATGTAAGTTCGGGTTACGAAAAATTTTTTTGGTGCTTTTCGGCGCTTTTTTCGCACGAAACGCGGCTTTTCCCATTAGCGCCTGATGGTCAATTTCGGCTTAGAGCTTTTTCGGGTTACGAAAACGGCCGCGGAAAGAACGAATTAATTTTCGTAACCGGGAGCACAGTGTAATTCAAGCTGAATGAACTATCGAGAAAAAGATAAACAATGCCGCTTTGCTTCATTTGGACAGTTATAAGAGCTGACCCTTTCCAAACATGTTATATACTGTAGCCTTCTTGTTTCATGTGTGAACGTACTGTTTTTGAAAGATGTTGGATGAGATTGCAAAGGACCAACGCAGAACAGCTTATTACACAAAGCATACCGGCCCTACCTTGTTCCTTTCACCCATGATTTCACTTGCTCTGCAATGCTTTCCTGAATGATTGGGACATTTTTGATAGTACCTAACTATAAATTTGTTCTTAAGATGACTAATGTTGTAAAGCTATTACATGCAGATCTGGTGACGCAGAGCACAGATATTACAATTCAGCTCTTATTTTAAAATATTTTTCAATTGATCGTTGAAAGAAAAGTCAGATAATCTTGTCTGCTATCCAGGTTTTTGGCAGTTCAACTAAACACAACCCACATAATTCCTATTTACCTAAGCTAGAATGTCGTCTTTACTAAAAGAGAGTGATTAAAATGTAGACCAGCATACACTGATGACTACATTAACCACAGTAAGGAGCTACAAATATAAAATTTGCAATGGAATCTTTTTTTGGCCAAAACAGTAAAATCATAGATATGCAGAGAATGGATCGTTAATGGAATCTATTTTAAAATCACTCGCCATCTGGGTACCGTTAAAATCAGGGTCAGAAATGCAAACAGGAGAAGGGATGGCTGCCCTAATGGCCTCTTGAGGTTCTCAGAAAACAGCTCACTGCCCCACTGGTGAACAGAATGCGGGCTAGAAAGACTCTTGAATGGATTCATAAGCTTGCATACTATGTTCCGACAATATGGATGGTGTACCACAGTGCTACATGTCTTGTGTCACCAGTCGTGCACAGCCCGTGCATCAGAACTTCCAGTGGAGCAATATAAGTAATAATGGAATTTCTATTCTATGCTGAAAATGAGTAAGAGGTTTAGGGAGAAGATAAGTCTGCGGGGGTTTTTGAAGAACTGAAAGTTTATGAAAGTTTGGCTCTAGAGATCTAAGCACTAAGAAGAGAAATAAACTGATTGCAACAGAAAGTTTGTTGTACGAAGATGAGCAATACTGATTACAACGTAAAATTATGTCTCTTGGACAGAAAAGAATGGCAGCTGAACGGTCATGGGGAGCCCTCTTTCTCCATATGCAAAGTCAAGAACGTGGGCAATGAAAACCATTTTGGGGATTTTCCTCGGAGAGGGTGGAGCTACAAGTAATTCTGGCCCAACGGTCGAGAAAAATAATAATAAGCCTAATCTGCGTTACGGTTTGGACAAACTTTCTCAAGCCTCCACAAAGTGTATATGCATAGAAATAGTGGAGCAGTCTTATTGTGAGATAACAAGTGTAGTCCGTTTAGTAAACAATTTTTGTGCCAACGCATACATGATTTATCTTTTTACTAGCCCTTTGCAATGGAAATAATTTCATTCAACTGCGGATGCGACTTTGAACAAAAACCTTATGTACATTATAATGACAGCCAGTGTGATGTAGTGGTTTGAGCATGGGACGGTTGGACTCTGGACACCATGGTAAAATTTCTGCTCAGACAGGGAAACCCACTCCGGATGACTGTAGGCATGTCACACTCACTCCCTTGAGCCTCAGAGGAAGCAAAGGGCAAAACCCTCCTCTGAACAATAATGCCAAAAAACACCTGGTAGTTTGGGTCATAAGTCCAGAAATAACTTGAGGCACACAACATACAACTTCAACAATTATAATGCATGCTTATCTCAAATGATGACATTGATAGTCACTCCTTAAGCCTACGTGCAGGGGCTTGTGAGCATCTTTGAGACTGAGAGAAAGATTGGTAGCATGAGCATTTGGAGACTTATTCTTCTGCAGTGATTCCCAAAGCGGGCATACCCTGTCCTTCCCTTGGTGGGTGTTAAAGGATCCGGGGTGTAGTGGAGGGGAAAGGATGGTTGTTTTCCTCCAATTTGCAGTAAAACTTGTCAGTCAGAGGAAAGGGTGGTAGCAGTAGAAAAGTATGGGGACCACTGGTTTTACTAGGAAATTGTATTGCTACTTAATTTAAGAAAATGCATGCCATCAGCAGCCCTTTCCTTTCCGTGGGCGTGCCTTATGATTCAAGACTTGAGCTCATGGAAGGTAGCCCCGATAGAAAAATGGGGCGTGCTCCCATTTATGCACTCACCCATGGCATTCCACGGGCGCGCACTACCATTGTCCCTTAATGGGAGTTGACATAAGCTCAATTCCTTTAAATGGGGATGGTATTCCTGATGATCCCCCCCTGTGTAAGGGGGTGGGTCGACTACATATTATAGGAAACAATGTCTGCAATACCTTATCCTTGGCATTAGGTCCTGTCCTCACAGCATCAAGAAATGGTTTACAATCTGATTATCCAGTACACATTACAGTTTTGCATATATGTAAGAATAAACTATCAAGAAGAACATTTATTTACTGGTGTGTCTGCTACGCATCATAAAAATTGGCATGCGCATAGAAGTGACCCAAGGGATTAGTTTTGTCTTTTAAAACTGATAACTGTAGTGTATGGTGATTTTAAGATCAAGGGAAGTACATAGTGCCTTGTAATTCTTCTGCTTTATCAGGCCTGCACCTGGAATACGGGTCCAGTTCCTGGGCACCACAATTCAAATGGATGTTGAGAAGCTGAACACTCCGAAGGAGAGCAACCAAAATGTGAAGGGTCCAGAACCATGGCCTACAGGAGAGATTTGGGAGCTGGTATTTTTGCCTGAAAAGAGAATGTGAAGAGTGGACAGGATGCAGGTGGAAATAATTTGAAGGATGCCATATTGAAGATGGAGCAAGCTCTTCTGATCCAGGATACTAGGAACCCAGACAAGGATGCAAGCTAGAGAAAAGAGAGTTCCCACTCACATTAGAGGACTTCCTGACAGTGAGAGAGAGGGGAACGCACTTCCTTGGAGAGTGGGAGGCTCCTCTTTGGATGTTTTAAACAGAGGCTGGATGGGCCATCTATCAGAGGTGCTTGAACTGAGAGCTCTGCATGGCAGGGGGGTTGGACTGGAATGGCTCTTGATGGTTTCTTTCCCAACCTATTATTCTAAATGAACTGAAACAGACCTTTGCTGAAGTCCAATTTTTGTCACGAAGTGGGCAGATCTCCTAAGCTCTCTCAAAACCAGATAATAATCTCCCCTCGCAGGCAAGCCTATTCCCTAGAGAGCCTTCTCCATAGAAAAGTCTGTAGCAATTCCACTAACTGATTCTTTGTGCAGGATGTCATAATTCTTCACAACTTGAGGGGGGGGGTTTCGGCTTGACTGATTGGTAGTGGGCAGAGGAGGATGAGAATAGGAAAGGCTTATAAGCAATGGGAGGGTGGGGAAGGAAAAAGAAAGAGAAGAGTAAATAATAAAGATATCAGAATGGAGTGAAAGAGTGTCTAAAACTCACAACGCTTTCAAACAAGAATTTCTTTCTTGTGATGTGGTATAAGAAGCCTGAAGTTTTCCTTGGAACAGAGTTTGGAAACACTGTTACTGATCATTAATATGCGTTATCTTTTGTGATAAGTGTCATTGTCGTAGAAGTCAAGATTATTATTTGTTGGGTTACCCATGAGGTCCAATATTTCATATCCCGTTTTAAAAATCAATACACCAAGACAGCAAATAACATCTACTCAAATAGTTTGCTGAATTAGTCAGAGTCTGAAGAGTTTCTGTATAGGTTTGTTCCTTGGACTTATGGGGCCAGGAGCGGATTATTTCACTCTTTATTTACCTCCTTACAGTGGCCTTGGAGCGGCCTTTTAGCCACTTTGGGGTGTGCTCATGTAAACGCCATGCCCCTATGCCCTAAAGTACAGCCAAAGCCTTTATTGGGGCCAGATCATTTTGGGGCATAGACACAAATCCCATGAAGGCCAGGGACTCAAATACTCATAGACACAGATACTTTCAGTGACCAAATTTAAGGCTATAATAGAACAAGTACTCACTTCCAAAATTGAACACCATCTATAGTTTGTATATTCCAGTTGGCACACAGATAAAGCCCTGCCTCTCCTGCATCCCTTTCCTTTCTCGAGCCACAAAATTGCTGGAGTGACTACCGTATTTAAAATAACTTTCGAGAGTTGTCTCAAACGAATTCACAATTTCAAGTTTGTTGCACAAATTTGCCCGTTGTATTTTCTTACATTTAGACTTCCGACACTCTAAAAAACCTTCATACACAAAGAAAAGCAATTCAACAGTTCTGCTGCAGTATCGAAATAGAAGTATTTATGTGTTAAAATATTAAGCCTGATCATATACAGAGGAGAATCACATACAATTAGCAATGTCTTGGGAGCTACTAAATTTGTGTAGGAATGCTTGTAGTCCCCCAACGGCCTATCTTCCAAAAAGTCAGTATTGTATTTATACTTGAACCAGCCTTGGTGGAAGAGCCAATCGAAACCAGGAAAACATCTCTTTCAGCTAAAAGTAAAAAACAGGCTGTGAGTAGTAAGGAAGAAAATACGTTGGCATCTTGGAAAAGCGGTATGCCACGGCAAGGGAGAGTCCAGTGTGGAGTGCATCATACAATGAAATATTCACCCAGGTGGCACTTGGTCTCTGTTTCCTTCCACATGCTTGAATGTTCTCCCACCAATGTCTTAGCCCACTTTCTAGATTAAAACTCTTTTTTCCTTTTTGGGAAAACATTGTTCGGAATGCCCAGATAGAGCTTTCCTTCCGCCTAAATGAAACGACGAGACTCTAAACACATTCAGCAGGTTGCCCCAAACACGTAAGGTGACTGAGGGAGATATCTCTTTGGATGTACAGGACGAAGTGTTTTTTGCAGGTCATATTTTCGTTAAACCCTATGGATGCAACATGGCTTATAATGACAATGAAGAAAGAAACTAACTGCTTTTAACGTTTTTTTTAAAAAAAAGTGGAAATACCTTCTATACCTCCCAGATTGCCAATAAATCATGATCGTGCCTTGCCTTGGAAATCTGTACATTTGTGAGGTTTTCATGTGCCTGAGGGAATAATTTACATAAACTATGCAAATAATGTCAAAAATGTTGAAAATTAAAAATGCAAAAATAGGCACAAACATGCTTGAGTGAATGCAAAATAGTTAGAAAATATTGCATATGAGTGAAAATGTATACATGGTGATTTTTTTTTGTTTACAGATAGACAATAAATAGATTTTGCAGCAAAGAGGGCAAGTCTCAAAACACACAGAGAAATGGGAAGGACCGAGAATTTGAACTGTAATCGAGAATCTGAATAAAACTAAAGAGTTTAAAAATCCCCTAGCATATGGTGATAGATTTGTTACATGGATATATGCTAGATCAGCTAGAACACTGGTCATTATGCTAATGGTGTTTTAATGATCTTGAGACAAGCTTCCCGTCCCTAAATTTTTGCTGCCAAGTTTCTATTTTCCTCAGAGTAGTCAGTTTCAATAGAGAATTTTGTTTTTTTGGCACTCCATCCACATTCGGTTTTTGAACTACACACTTCTGTAGGGGCTCCTGCCAATATATTGACCAAAGCTTGCAGGTGGACGCCTGGTCTGAAGCAGATAAATCAGGGTACCTATGTAATTTGTATGTTCAAGCTACAAGTATTTTCTCTGTTTTATTGGTAAATGAATAATACAATACTTGGTGCACATCTGTTAACCACCCTCAGCTCACTATTTTCAAAATAATTGGGCGGGAATATGTTTTATGTAATTGTGATACAGATGTATACTATACCTATGAGTCTGTACACACATGAAACAATGGTAGAATTTTCTTCACTGATCTATACTTCCATAATCCATGTCCACTAAGTTTTTTAACTGCAGTCCTTTTCAGTAAGGGATATAGATGGTGTTGGTTTTCAGTAGTAACCTTTCTGATTCGCCTATGACTGCCTTTCCTCTACACATCCTACTGTACACCTAGAATGTTTATCACACTAATGCGCTTAAAGAGGTAACTAGTCCAGTTGTGACGCAGCTAGCTGCCTCCTGTTGATGCTGGGATTGGTAGTTTTTAAAGGAGGGGTATTTTAGAATTCTCCAGGCGAGAAGTTCAGCTCTTAAAACTGCCATCCAAGCATGCCAACAGGAGGCAGCTAGAGGAGTCAAACGGAATATCCTCTTGAGACATAGTGTGATAAACATCGAGAGACATATTAGGGTTGGGCATCTAATTATGAGTTTTTATAATGCATCTATTCTGGAAGATGTGGGATAATGGCCAAAGCAACCGATACCTTGGTTCATTATGAACTGGATTCTATAATGGGATTTATGTGAGGCCACCTTTGAAATTTGCTTTTAAACTTCAGCGCCCCCAAACGGGCAGCTAGATTGTGTAACTGGGCTGGGCTTAGGTAAGGAACTCACTCATTTGTTTGCAACAACTCGCTGGCTGAGCACAATCAAAGTGCTGGCGAGAAAGTCCGGTAACAGCTTTGGACAGGCTATCGTGAAAGACTGTAAATTTCCATTGTTTAGGCCCATTAGAGTTCCGATGGTGTCTGGGAAGTCCTCTCTCTGTTGTACACCTTCCCAGGCGTGTTTGGGTGGAAACAAGGGACAGGCCTTCTCACGGCGCCTCTTAGACTTTGGACTCCTCTCTAGGGAGGGCACAAATGGCTTGTCCTTGCTCTTCGTCAGTCCGCAAGATAGACAGTTTCATGCCATCAGCTTTTGGACGGACTGGGGAACAGCTTTAAATGCGTATGCGTGCTGTTTTTAAAAGGTTGTTCGTGACGTTTAATAAATATCAATGTTGTTAAATGCATTACTGTTTTTAATTTTGTATAATTAATACTGTATTGAAGGGTTGTCTAGTTTAATCATGTATTTTTTACAATAACTTGTTAGCACCTGAGTCATTATTCAGAGAAAGGAGGGCAGATTATTATTATTATTGTTGTTGTTGTTGTTGCTGGTATTAGTATTATTATTATTATTATTATTATTAGTGTTCAACTTGCAAAGTAGACTTTTCGCTGAAACAGAATTATGCTTGGGTGATGGCGAAAACAGCCATCAGGGACGAGCTTGCAGATAGTAAATCCTGGATAGTATCGCAATCAGATATTGAAAATTACAAAGATGAATATGGCTTGCATCAGAGCAATTCTTTCTGGATGCTGTTTAGTATTGCGCTCTAATGTTTCAACGGAAACAATCAGCCTAACCTAAATGCCAGGAAAATATCAGAATGATCTTATACGGAGTCTGTATGCAAGTATCCTTGACACCAATGAATGATCGAGGACAAGTAGAGTTTGTCAGAACCAACCCTGACAAAGTAAATCTTACAGTCAGTCTTCCATATCCATTGATGTGCATCCAGAGAGTCAAACCATCCAAACTTAAAAATCCAAATGCAACCTTGATTGGCATGGTACATTAAGAGAATACAAATTTTTTTTTTTTTTTTTTTTTTTATTTGTTTTTTTTGTTTTTGTTTTATTTTTTTTTTTATACACACATTGTATAACAATGGACTTGAGCTTCCACTGATTGTGGATAAAAGGTGTGGAGAACAAAACATTTAAGGAAAGTTGAAGGATCGGGCACGGTCGCTAGGTGAAGAGAAGACTGAGAGTGACAGGATTGTGGTTCGTTGTCCCTATAATCCCCATAGCACACTCAGGTCTCTGGGAAGAATCTACTGCAGCTGAAGAAGACCGGTTAGATGCAGTTTCCCAGAGAACCCTTTTCAATGGCTGGCTCTGAAGTGTGGAATACCGGCCGGAGGAGATCCACAGATTACCACCCTTCACACCTTTAAGAAGGCAAGTCAAATTGATCTCTTCCAGCAGACTTCCCAGACGACCTCCATTAGAAAGGAGTTGCGATCCAGCTTCAGGGCGGTCTTGGATGAAAAACGGATTAATCTGGACCCATTTCAAACGGCTGCCTCCGGAGTGTTACGGGTTGAGACGGCCAGGTTCCGACTTGGTCGAGATCTCCGTCTGAGCAAGCAACGGGAGCAGTCCCTGCTGTTGCGTCTTGGACATCTCACAGCGGCTGTCGATAACCATAGGACATGGTATCCCTTCTGGGACGCCTGGCGAGGTGGGAATCGGGGGCAGCTGCTGCCTGCCATTGTTCCGCTCCTACCATCTCCGGGAGGTCCCAGGATGTGCAGCTGAGACGGTGCTCGGATGAGAGGCCCCTAAAACTGGGGTACCTCAGTGAGCCTTTCTTATCCCATGCTATGGAACAATTTACATGAAACCGCTGGGAGAGATCATCTGGAGACATGGGGCGGCGGTGTTTCAGTTACGCTGATGACACCCAAATAATTTTCCTCGATGTCTCCCGACTGATGCAGTGACTGGGGATGGCATCTCTCCTCTCGTGGCCTGTCTAGATCGTAATGGCTTGGATGAGGGAAAAACCGACTCAATGATCCAGAGAAAACGGAGGTACTAGTGATAGGTTCCCCTGGTCCAAGGAATGGCGGTGGTCCACTGGTCCTGAACGGGTTCCCCACGCGCCCTGTGAAGGACTGCCGGCGCAGTCTGGGGTGCGTCTTGAGCGTCCTTCACCTGACTGCTCAGGTGAATGCGACGGTCAGAGCACCTGTTATCAGGCCTCGGCTGAGTCGCCAGCTGCGCCCCATCTGCCCAGAGGGACCTAGAACTGTTGTACATGCTCTTGTAACTTCGAGAACTGGACTTATGCAATGTACTCTCATGGGCAACCCTTATAACCAAACTCAGAAACGCAAATGGTGCAGAACATGGCAGCCGGCTGTTACTGGCGCTTCAGAACCAGCCATATACACGGTTTTAAAAGAATCTCCATTGGCTGCCCATTCGCTTCCGAGCTCAATATAAGGTGTTGGTATTAACCTATAAGCCCTAAAATGGCGTGGGCCCAGTATACCTAAAGGACCGCCGCTCCCCTCTCCCCTACATTCCGCCTCGCACCCTCGAACCGTCTGGGCAGCAGCGCTGAAGGTGCCTGGGGCTAGTTAGTCTCCCTACTCGGAAGACGTTTTCCATATAGCTCCCTTTCCCCCAGCCCGTTGGAATGCCGATCCCACAGAGCTCCGGATCGTCTACGAACCCTGGCCCAATTTAAGGAAGGATCTTAAAACCTCCTATTCCAACAGGGCATTCCCGAATAAATATCCTGTGGGCCTTCCCTCCTCATTCGCGTGGCAAAGAGGTTGGGCTAGGGGGGCTGTTTTGCTGTTGGGTTGATTTATTGTGTTTTTCTTTTTAATTGGTGTATTGTTATGTGTTAATCTGTTTGTAGTTTAACCTGTGTGAGCCACGCCGCTGAGCGTAGTAAGGGCGCATATAGAAATTTTTTATTATATTATTATTATCCCCTCCGCCCTAGCTGCCGTCTTCCAACGGCCCCCGTTTAAATTAACGGTTTTGCAGTCTGCCCGCCCCATACGGCGGGGGATCCCCTTCAGGACCCCCCCCCCCGCATAGGGGAAAAAGCATATGCTCAAGTCCAATAGAAAATAATGAGACGCGTACTCGTTGGCAGCGCATGGGTGCGTGGCACGAGTATGCACCCCATTATTTCTGCTGGGGCTTGCCTTCCATCACTAAGCTCAAAGCTGTGGAAGGCAAGCCCGCCTATAAGAGGGCCGACTGTAATAATCATTTTACTTGAAACTGTAATTGAGTGTTTGATCTTTAGGCTGTAGAGGGTTGGTGAATGTTATTTTAGATTTAAGTTGTATTATGTATTTTTACTCTTAGTGGAATTGGCCTCGATCCATAGGGAGAAGCAGGCTAAAATAAATAATAAATAAATTATAATAATTAATAATATTTAAATAGCTCAATGGGCTTCACAGAAAAGTGGGTGCAGGCCTGTTCTCTGCTGACGCAGAAGTAGGAACAGGTCTATTAAATATGAAGTTTACAGGAGAGTAATTTTGATTGGAACTTAGAAAAGTTTTCTTGATAGTAAAGTAATTATCAGATGGGGGAAGGCATGAGCCTGTCCTTACCTGTCCATGACAGCAATCGCGCAAAAGACTTTCTTCACTCTTGACTGCTATTCTGTCAGTAACTTGTCAGTGAAGTGAACGGCATTTACGGTTTTGTCCGTAATGCAAAAATGAAGAGCAAGGATGGGACAATTCCACTTCACTGACGGGAGAATAAACAGATCAAGCGCAGTAAAGACAAGACAAAGATGGGGAAAGGATACCCACTGTCTGAGACAATCGTCTAAAAGTGGTTCAGCCCCTTTCCCAAAAATTTTCCCAGATTCCATGACTCTATTTAGGAATTGACTGCTTGTTACAAGATAGCTCTCAACAGCTTAACTGCAGGTTCTGATCAGATTATCATCACTGTCCTCAGAAATGAATGAAAGCAGAAGAAGAAGGCATATAACACGTGGGCCCATATATTAGATCTAAACTCCTGTATGTCAATTAAGACAAGGAATATTTCCGAAGATAAGAAGGTATTACATTCAGTAACAGTGTTTTTAAACATAACTTTGCAGTTTCTCTCTGCGAAACTTGTTTGAACCAAGGCAACAAACAAGACAAACAACAAACAAAACAAAAAACGAGAACATTAGGGAGAGATCATGAACTATCATTATATACCCTTGTCATTAGCCTGGAGAATCTGTATACCTTCTGAAGACTACCCAATTGGCTTTCTGATTTTCTTTAACAGGATTTTATAATAAACCTGTAAACAAAGCTTATTTAAAGCAGCTTCTGGTAATGAAGTTAACCGATAAACTACTCAAATTAACAGTGGCATTACTTACATAAACCTTTTAGAAAAAAACTATCAGAGCTTGTCCATGTTTTAACGAACATTTTTTTTTTAAATTTTTTGCTCCTCCTAAAAAAGGATTTCATAGAAGTCAACTTACGTTAGAAACTATGACAAATATAGCAATTTCAAAATATAGTTCCGATCCCCACCAAAGTGAATGTTGTTTACTCCCAGTAAACTGGTTACCAATTAAAATTTAGCTGTGTATTCAACTGTAAAAATAAAAGTAAATCCACTGAAAGACTGTAATATAACTAAACTAATGATTATTTTGAAAAAGGTGAATTCCACTCTTCTGGATGTTTCTAAAATATTTCTGAAAATTTCCAGATGTCTTCCTAGTTCTGTCTGTCATAGGCTAATGCGGGTTCACATGAAATCTCCTGTCATACATAAGCAGGCAGCTGTGAGCTGTACCAGGACCAGCCCATTCGCTAACTTCAAAGTGTTGCTCCCCTGGTAGGAAGCAAGGCAAGAAGCTCTCTTCCCTTCATTCTATAAGAAACATTAGATTATTTAAAAAATTGCCTGATATGTCCCACACTGGACCTGAGGAAGAGAAAAAAAAAACCGTAACTAGCAACGCTGGCCGTACACAGTAAAAACCCAAATAACCCCTAACCGGGCTCCAAGGAGCTTACGCCAGTGATGGGAATATGGGATTCAGAACCCTCTCTCCCCTCCAAAGTAGTAGAAGTTCAGACCAAGACACCGTCTGAAAAACAATTTTCAAGATATTTCAGCTGGGAGGGAATCAGACAGTCAAAAAGTAATTAGTACTACTTTCTCTAAGCCTAGGTGTAAAGTACCCATGTGTAGAAATGGATTCAGTGGTTAAAACTTGTGGAGGAGGAATGTTTATAATTTTAAGTAATTACTGTAAAGCTTCTGAATGAGCCAAGCTTTGTTAGTCAGGAACAACCAAGAGACACTACAAAAGTCCATACGGCTTGAAAGTATTGATTGTGAAGTGGATTTGTAATGTAAGGATGTGACAAATAACATGACCCGAGTGTTTAACAGTAAAGAAAACAAACAAACATCTTAAGTGAATTTTGCCCTTTCTTCCGATCACCTCATAACTAGTATCGTAGGTGTGGTCAGGCAGATCTTGCCCCTCATGTGGTCTAAATTTTGCT
Organism: Sceloporus undulatus; assembly: GCF_019175285.1. Classification (NCBI taxonomy): domain Eukaryota; kingdom Metazoa; phylum Chordata; class Lepidosauria; order Squamata; family Phrynosomatidae; genus Sceloporus; species Sceloporus undulatus. The sequence goes on along the minus strand of NC_056525.1, from coordinate 212,711,066 downwards.
CACTATCTTCTGATGGCTTGTGTCAGTATTCCATGATGTGTGTCATACCTAGAAAGTAGTCCTTACAAGGTGGGCTATTAAAAGGAGATGAATGCCATCTCATCGGGGACACTCATCTTTTTGAAACGACTGTAGAAGAATCCTCTAGCTGCCCTTTGAAGAATCTGAACAATGTTGAAGGCGCCCAAGAGAAGGATCTTCTTTGGTTCTATGTGTCGTAAAAACTAGTAGAAACTTCCTAGAGGAATGGAAACAGGAACATATGGAGTAGCCATCCGTCATTCGAAACTTTTAAAAGTTGCCACTATCTTGACTGTAGAACTTTAAGTAAGCTTGCAACATTCAGTTGTACTTCAGTGTAGCTGGAGAACAGAAGAAAATAGGTTTTAGTTTTAATTTTTTTATGCAATAGGTTTTAAAAGTGTTATTGTGAGCCGCCTTGGGGCCTTGTGCTCAATGCGGTATAGATAGATTATGCTTGTGTTTTCATTCACCGGGATGGTTCCTTTTTTAGGTATAGGTAAAGTACAGTACTACATTGACCCATGGATAGACTGACTCAGGGTTTTTGGGTCCTTATTCACCTAAATTTTTTAGACTAATTTCACGGTCGTAGGCCCCCCCTTTTTCCCACCAATGTTCAAAAACTGTGGAACCCAAATCGCAGTAGGATCAATGAACAAGCATCGGGTGTGCACTCACCACCATTGAAGGTGAATGAGAGGGGGCTATTTGGCAGATGTTTAAGTCTGGTGATGGCAAGCCGTTGGTTGGGGAGGTGGAATGTACAAGGAGAGTTTAAGTGATGTGCAATTTCATATATTAACTTGGAACAGGGTTTTGAAGTAAGATGTGATTTTTGTACTTTAAGGAAAATGTTTGCAAGTAAAGGACAGACGGTTTGGTATCAAAGATACAGTAGATTATAATAGCACTTAGAGGTTACAATTGTTTTATATACATCTTTATAGTGCTGAGCACGCTCTAAGTGGTGACAAAATGGGTTAGCCGATTGCCCCACAAGCAGTAATCATTCTAACCGACCCTAACAAAAGTCAACCTGAGCCCTGCAGGATCAACTCACAACCTTGTGGCTGCAGTACCAGTAGTTAACAATTGTGTCACCAAGGCTAACTGATGGATCAGCCATAGGGAGTGGGACAAAATGTAATATTGGGTTTGACGGTGATTGGCTGAATGAGGGTTTAAAGGCGTTGTAGACAGTTGCCCAGAAGCAAGAGTAGGGATTCCTCAGAACTTGAGTAGTAAGTCTTTGTAGGTAAGAGAGTTAGTCAGGTAAGAGACAGAGGCAGGGTAAAGAACTGCTCAAAAAGGGCGGCCTGACGGGGGGGGGGGGCGAGAGCAACTATTTTTTCCAACAGAGGGAAGCCTAACTGTCAAACGGCGAGGCGCCTGCCGGCGAAAAGAACCCGAAAAAAGTGGTTCTTTTTGCGCTGCATGGCAGCATAACAATGTGCCACAGTGCGGCGCTGGCGCACTTGTTGTATACAAGTGCCGATGTTGTGCTGGTGGCGGCTTCTTTGCATAACATGGCGCATCCGTGTGTACAGGGTGTCCCCATTTTGACACCCTCGGCATGTGCCGCAGATTGGCGGGGCAAGCGGAAGTGCCGCCCTGAGGCACCCCGTCACATGGACGGGGGGGCAACAATCCGTTCCAGCCCATCTGGGCAGGGCCATAAATTAGTTAGAATCAAGTTAAGCTAGGAGATGAGTGTGAGGAGATTAAATTTAGATAGAATAATATGGTACTAATAAGTAATCTGTGATGTTTATGTTCACTTTCTGTTTTAATAAGTCATGTTATTTAATGATATACACTTGAGTCTCAGAGAATGTTATATAAGGAATATCATGAAAAACCACACGTTGGTGGCAGCAAAAAAAAAAGGGGAAAAGTTGTTTGGTGGAAAGCCTTTGCAGTGGGTCACCACAGAAAAGCAGGTTTTTTCTCTCTCCCATTCTTTGCGCACATTCAGAAACCTAAAGGCATGATTTATGTAAAGATAACACACAATCAAAGTCAAATCTTTTTATTTACCACAAGACACATATGTTTGAAACTGAAATCCAATTCGTGGTTGCATCCCTGGAGATACTACTACTCATTTTTGTACTTTTGTTATCTCAAAGTTTAAGACTAACTGTCACAGATAAGCTATTCAAGTACTCTAAAGCTAGTTACCAAAGCAACAATACCTGTGAATTAAATACGTATAACTAAAATTTAAAAGAAAAGCCACCGAGTATAAATTTCTGAAACTAGTTCTTTGCAAAAAATATTTAAATAAGCATTATGCTAAGTAGTAACAGCAGAGCTAAAGCAGCTTTTGATAAGATTCTGAATAAAGAAGAAATGTGCTCATTTTAAATGAGGCTGACGATCGGATATATTAACATTGTAATATGGATCCTATTACATTTCATTGCAACGTCATTAATCCCATGCAGGCACAGGAAGAAAAACAATGCTGTTTGAGTCTGTAAAGCACATCAGCACTGTTTAATCTGATCCCTAATCTTGAGTTTCATAACTGTGTGGATAAGCCAAGAAGTTATATTGGACTAACGTGATTATGTGATATTTGGCGAAATGACCATGGGCAACATCAAGTAGGAGAAAGAGACAAAGATGATAAAGCAACTACTGGTTACACTGAGTTCTTTTCCAAAGTGATGAATGTCTGTCAGCTTGGAAGGAATAGGTATCAGCATTACTAGAATGCTCAATGCCTGTTAAGCATATAATTACATAGTTGCATGATCCAAAACATCTCTACTAGAACGCAAAACACCAATAGATCAATTTACCTGGAATGTCCACGTTTATATTTGTCCAACCCATATAAGGGAGAAGAAGAAGTGTACTGTCAGCAGAACCATGCAAAATGATTTTCTTTACAGAATTGTAAATTGTTTTCCTCATTTTAATCCCAAAGGACAAGAATTGTAACTCTGCCCAAAGCGTTGTGTGTGCGCCCCATAGTCTTCCTAGAATTTCCTACCACTCCTCCTTCCGATCAAATGTTTGGGCAAATTTGGAGAACTGTGCCTCAGAGGATAAGTGTGATTTGTTCTACTGAAAGGATATGCCCCACTATTCATGCAAAATTACATTTTTGGAAATGTCAGGTGCTGTCTAGGTCCTTGCTTTTTATCAAACAGCTGGTGCTGGGATAGCATATGGCACAGGCAAAGCCCCTACCTGTATGTGCTACCCAATAGAGTATGTTTCAATTTCTCTGTTAATAGAATTCCTCACCAACCTCTGATCCTTTCCTTCATTGTTCGGCTCCAGAATTCGTAACTTCTGGTGCTTCAGATGCTGCTGATTTCAGCTCTCTCTATGGCTATACTGGGTGAGTTTCCGGGGAGCTGAAGGTTAAATATTTGGGCAGACCGAATCTTAAAGACTGCTCCACAACCTGCAGTGCACAGTCTTGTTGTCACTCGCTTTTTTCGATTGCCAACAGCTTGATGCGGCAATCATTAGATCATTGTTTGTTTAAAAATGAGACGGATTCGCAGTCCCGTCGACCAGAACGGTGGGAAGAGCAGATTTCCCCTTTTGGAAGAATTCAGTGTGGCTCTGCGTAGGCTCCACTAGTTTAAGAACAGGTTTAACAATAAAGGACTGTATTTCGTTTGGTGAGCTAAAGCCGGTTAAGTTTGTCTGGAAGGTGCGTAACCAATGGGAAATCTACAAAGCCATGCGTGCATAGAGAAGGACTTCCTGAAGGTTTGTAACTGCAAAGGAACGCATTACAAGAAAACCTATTGGCTAGAGGATTCACAGTGGTAGGTTTGAGAAAGCCTGCATATGAAAGGTGGAAGGACTTTTAGCAATCAGCTGCAGGAAGCGCAGCTGGTTTTTCATCCTGCAATACTTTCGAGGAAAAGTCCCTGTAGAGCAGTGCGTCACAATTATTTTCTTCATGCCCCCCCACTAGAAGAAGAACATTTCGCGCCCCCCGCATCAAACTGTAAATAGTATCATGGGCCGATTAATTGTGATAGTACAAACCTCTGCAATAAAAAAAAGAGCTTTTCGCACCCACCTTTTACGGAGCCTGGCGCCCCCCCTGGGGGGGCCCGCCCCAACTAGGTTGAAAAGGCTGACTTTAGAGCCACATGTTGCATTTGAATAGTGCGGAACAAAGCAATTAGGGTATAAGAGCAAGTACAAAAAATGGGGAAGGAGAGGAACAGCTGATGGAGTAGAAATCAACTTGTAAAAAAAAATATGGGTCTTTTAAGAATAATGCTACAGAAAGGGAACGTTAAGTAAAAAAGCAAGAAAAGGATTAACTGTTTGGCATATAAGACGGAGATAGTATGAAGTAGAGTGGGGCTTTATACTACTGTTTTTCTAATAATATAACGTTTGTTAAGGCAATTTATCTGGGACTAATGTGAAGAGTTAATCTGACAGATAAAAGATCCACTTAGCAAAGATACATGTCCAAGATGCACTTGCACTGGGCCCGCCACATCCACAGATTCTTCTGCATCCACAGATTCCACCATCAACAGCTTGAAAGTGTTGTTAGCTGTTCTCAAGTTGATCTCAACCCATGGTGAATCTATGGAGAACCCCCCAATTCCCACCCTCCAAGACCTCCTATGCTTCCTGCTCTGTTAAGATTTATGCAGTATGTTTTTTTTTTTGTTACTCAACCATCTAATACAAATTAGGACGCAACCCAGAGAGGAAGCAAAACCTGGCACAAGGAAGGAAGATTGGTGGACATACACTTTGATCACATCATGAGGAGGGTCATGGCATCAATTGGAAAAGAACAATAATTGAGGAAGTAGAGGGAAAGTAAGAAAGAGGGAAGACATCATACCAGATTGAAATGGAACTCTTAACGGACCATGTAATGTGGATTTACAGACCCAACAGAGCACAGGAGTATAGAAATAAAGGTTAATAATCATAAATCATAAGCATAAATCAGAATAGGGAGACTTTAGTTGTGCTCCATCACAGGGTCACCCAGAGTCAAGATCTATTCAAAGGGCCTCTGATGGAACTGGGCCAGCCTTCTCTCTCCCTCAGAGGCCGAACGATGACAGTTAGGGAGGGAGGAGCCTCTGTCTTCAGGCCAGCCCCTGATGGTACTGGGCCAGCCTTCTCTCTCCCTCAGAGGCCGAAAGATGACAGTTAGGGAGGGAGGAGCCTCTTTCTTCAGGCCGGCCCCTGATGGAACTGGGCCAGCCTTCTCTCTCCCTCAGAGGCCGAAAGATGACAGTTAGGGAGGGAGGAGCCTCTTTCTTCAGGCCAGCCCCTGAAGTATATAATGAATATATAAAGAATACTATGTTAGATTTAAGATTGACGTGTGAGTGGTAAGGAAAAAACAATTCTTTTGGTTTTTCAGTGTCACAAGAAAAGACTACGACAATAAGACTGTTTGATATTTCCAGTAGTTAGGGGGAAAGGAAGTAGAAAAAGCAAACATAAGAATGAAAATAATTAAATAGTTTGTAAAAGAAGGGGAAATGGGGAAATAAGAATGTGACTATGTATGTTGTTGTAATATGATATTCGTGTAAAATGATTCAATAATTTTTTTATATATAAAGAAAGAAAATATTTATGCTTCTTAATTAAAATAGATTTTGGAAGTTTTTTAATTTAAAAAAACACAGCTTCTTTTCAAAGAAGCATTTCATTTTATGTATATTTTCTCACTGTACCTTAAGGTTGTTCTGTTTTGGATGCTAACATCTTTTTTCCACTCTTTCCCAGCCTTGCAGTCAGGGAGTTTCTCTGCTTGGATGATCCTCCTGGACCATTTGATAGCCTTGAAGAGAGCAGAGTAAGTGTAATAACATTATTACGAAAGAATATTTGAATAGCACTGTTGTTTATGGAATTTGTCATAATTTGTCTTTAACAGGATATTCTGTTTAGACAGCAATGTTTGTTTTTTATTTACCATAGCCATAAAATATACATGACTGCCACACAGAAAAAAGGCATTAAATAAATAATCTATGTACTGTACATTAACACAAGCAGCAAAATACAAGGAAACAGAAGCAACAGTGAGATGAGGATGGAACAGGAATAGCAAAAATATTGAAAAACAGTCCTCAGGATTTCTCAGTTATTAACTGTCATTTGCATTGCTTTTTCTCTACCTCTGATTTAGGCTTGATAAGACTCAATGTTTTCTTATTTAAAAAGACAGAGGAAGTTCTCTTTATCAGAACTTTAAACATCACATTCTTCTGACTGTTATTTAATTTTTGATCAAGCAGTTACAAGTCTGTTAAAATATTTGTGTGTGTTCTTGCCCCTCTTCTTTCATGTTCCCTTCACTGGCTTTCTAATATCAAGTGGAAACTATTTACTCACATTTATAATGTGCATTTTCTTCATTGATCCATTATACTGCTTAGTCTCAGAATAATCTAATCTTGCTGAAACGGGATATTTCATCTAGAGTACATTTTTCCTGCAAGAATGTGGTTTTCTTTTGGTATATGATTTTGCAAATAGCAAACAGCCCACATAATTGAATTTCAGAAGTGAAAAGATTGCTTAATTTGTATAATAGGAATGCTTTACCAGTACAGAGGTTAACTGAATGTGCTACAATGCTAAATGAGTAACACTGCCAAATTATATAGAATTTTTTGTAGTAATGTTACAGATCAGTTGTGAAATATAAACTCTCCTTTATTAATTGTAGGCTTCCTCTTAAAAGAAAAATTGTAGGTTCTTCACCATTGCTCTGTTATTTCCTGCACCAAGTGGTTTTGTTTGCACTAATACTTCACAGTAAGTGCAGAGAGCTCACAGCAGCAGAATTTATGATATATTAACATGTAGAAAAGTTGGAGGAGAGAGGAATGAAATACATTGACTGTTGTTTGATAAGAGGTTGGGCTTCTAAATGCTGTGTAATTCAGATGTCAGAGTTTGTGTATAGGTTTTAATGCATGTTAATGTTTTAATGTGTAATGTTGTGTGCCTTCAAGTTGTATGTGAGTTATGGTGGGCCTAAACCAAACCTATCATGGGGTTTCCTCGGCAAGATTTGTTCAGAGGTGGTTTGCCATTGCGATCCTTTGAGGCTGAGAGACTGTGACTTGTTTAACGTCACAGAGTAGGTTTCTTGGCAGAACTAGGGCTGAGAGCACATAAATTGTAATTTTTAGAAGTGCATAGATGCCTTCCTACCACCCTCAAAAATTGAGGAAATCAAGAATCCAAATTTCCACTAAATGCCCTTGCTAAGATTTATTGTTTTCTGGCAAGGCTGGTAAAAGTAACTTCAGCTTTCTGTCTAGCTTTCTCATTACCTCAGCTGCAATGACCTTTGTTAACTTCCACACAAAGCTAGAAAGGAATGTTAAGACTAGTTCTTGGCAGTCAACACCAGAAGAATTGAAATGAGAAGCAGAAGGATATATCTTATCTATTAAGGAGTAAAGTGCAAAGATGGGGACTAAAGCAGTTGTATTAGAGAGCCTAGCTGAACACGACAGGATTTTCTTTGGAATAAATATGCATAGGATTAGTATGAAGGGAAGGGGCAAGATTCTTATTTGCTTGACAAACATGGGCAGCAAAATATGTAGAACCCTGCAAGTTTGCAACCTGTGAATATATAAAAGCTTCCGCCACTGTCTTAAAAGCAAGGGAGATTTGCCTTGACAATAGAATCTAAGTATTTATTTGACCTCTTACCTCTGAATGGGCGAGGGAAAACATGAAACAGTAGCAATCTTGTTATTCTACCACCCATGAATAGGCCATTTATTCTTATACATTAGCCACAGAGGAAGATAAATCATGTCAAAATATCTTAGATGTGGAATAGGATGTCTGCATTTAAAACAAATTATTTAAAGCTGTTTTAGATTGTTGATAGATGTTTGTCTCTCATTTGATGTGGAGATGAGAGAAAGCATATTTACCTAATGTATGAAATATGGGAAACAAAACAATGGCCCACAGATTGGAAAAGCTCAATATACATGCAATCCTCAAGAAAAGGGACACCACTAATCAGAAGACTATTGCATTAATTTCCCATGCAGGCAAAATGATGCTTAAAATTCAAAAGAAGGTCTTTAGTGTATAGATATTGTATTGCAAAGGCTTTATTGTAATAGATCAGTGGTTCCCAATGTTTAGTCCTCCAGATGCTCCCATAATTTTTGATTGTTGGCCAAGTTGACTGGGGCTTCTGGGAGCTGAAGTCCAAAACAAATGGGGGACCTAAGGTTAAGAACCACCATAGTATAGATCATGGACAACTATGGATTGCTCTTACAGAAATGGGTGTACCATAACATTTGATTGTTCTGGTGGACAACCTGTACTCAGAATAAGAGGCTACTGTTAGGACAGAAATACGGAGAAACAGAATGGTTGCCAATTGGGAAGGGGATCAGGCAAGACTGAATTCCACCTTCTGTACTGGAAATAAAGTGAGAATTTTACCCAGGATAAACCTTGAGTAACTACACCTACATGCCGAAGACACACACACACACACACACACTTGATTCCTGAAACAAGATCCTTTTGGAAGGGATCTTTTGTACCAGGTTTTTTTTAAAAAAGAAAAGACAATGCCATGACCTGGGCTGACAAACAGATTGTTTTTGATGGCTAAAAAACTAGGATAGCACCAGGGAAAAAATAGAACAGCAGAAACATTGTTCAAAAAGGCCCCCTGCATGCCAAAGCTAAACTACCTCTATCCCCATATTATTTGTTTATTTATATGCCACCTTTTCCCCAGAGTGGGACCATGGCAGCTCCCAAAAAGAATAAATTAAAACCTAGAAATAATATTTTAAGAACAATTACAATTATTACATTAAACTATTTAAAAGGTATACAGAAGCACACACCCCTGTAAGAAGCCTCCTTGCAAGTGATTACAGTACTTATTAAAAGCCTGCTTGAACAAAAAAAGCTTTGTCTACCAGAGAAAGGAGAGCAGGGAGGAAGCCAGCCTAGCCTCCCATGGAAGGGAATTCCAGAGGCTGGGAGCAGCCACTGAGAATGCTCTTCCTTATGTTCTCTTCAAGGGAGCCTGTGATAGTGGTGAGACCAATAGAAAGCCCTCCCCTGTAGTTCTGAAGATTCTCACAGGTACATGTAGGGAGATACCATCCTTCAAAGATACTACAATTAGCCATTCTGGACACACACACATCCCACATCCACAGATGCTCAAATTCCATTGTCCCCAATGGCAGCATGTACATGCAGCCGCACCGCCCTTAGGGACAATGGGATTTTAATGGCACATGGCTGCACCACTATTAGGGACAGCCCCCCTTGTTCCCAGTGGTGGTGTGTGCACTTGGCTGCGCCACCATTAGGGACAATGCAGACTTGCCATCTGCAGATGATTAAATCCAAGGATGGGCAAGTCTTGCGGATACCAAGGCCCAATTGTATAAGTCTTGTGTGAAAAAGACCAATTTATTTCTTTATATTTTCATAATTAAACACACAGATATAATGAAACTGTTCTATTCAAAGAAGAAGTGACTCTTGGCCAGCATCCAGCCAATCAAGGTTCTGCATTGCAAATAAGACATGGAATCCCCTGAGGTTGACTATTGACAGAGTTGATCTCAGGAGAGGCTACAAATAATAATTAGCAATTTTTCAGCATACTAGTTTGGTGAATGGATAATCTCGGGAATTCAGGAACGTACCACTGGAGATACAGTGTGCCCGCGTTATACACATACGCTGGAAGCCACGCTGAAAGTAATGGCACGCACGCTGCCACACTGCCGCAAGCACAAGCCCCATTGGCCTTAATGGGGCTTGAGCTTATGTGGAATTTCCCTTACGCGGGAGTCCGGAACGGATCCCCCACATAAGAGAAGGGACTACTGTATAAAGGATTCTGTGGCACCTCAAGTGTGAATGGTTGTATCTTAAGTTTTCATACATAATGGCTATTTCATCAAGCTCATACCAACAAAATGTCAAGCCATGATAAACCAATTACCTGTATAAACTCATGTATAAGTCTAGAAATTTTAGTCAAAAAATTGACCCCATAAAACTAGGTTGACTTATCCACGGGTCAATCTAAATACTATATTTTAACTCTTCCCCTCTGTAAGTAGAGTGATGAAAGGTAAGAGTATAATTCATCACTGGAGCACCCTAAAGAAGCACCAAAACCCTCTTCGATGGGACAAAAAACATATTGAAATTTGTCAGGATACTTCCCAGTAGAACATATACATAGAACTGTTTTGAATCACTGGATGTCTTTGCTGTTTATTCTGTTTATTCACTGCTTTAACAGTTATATTTCCCATAATCCCTAGTCAGCTTTGCCAATGGGCAAACAAGTAATCTTGCCAAGCTTCCCCCCCCCCTCATGATTCTGTTGTTGCTACAAGATTTTGCAACAGAAGCAATAGTTTTTTTGGTTTGAGGGTTGTTGTTTTTTACATTAATTCCCATGCACTTTCTTAAATTATGTAGGAATAATTCACATGGCTATCTTAATGTTCCAGTCCGATGGTAAAGTTATAACATGCTATATGTATATCATACTTGGGGAAGATCTCAAACTTTAAATTCATGTTGAGGTCACAGCATTTGTCATTCTTAACGTCTTCTGAAATATGAGCTGAAACAGCTTCTGCACAAACTATAGTTTTCTCACTTGCCAGAAAGTTTACAAGGCTTTTTGTCACAACAATAACCAGCAGCTTGGGAACGTGTGATCACATTACTACCACATCAGTGTGTTCATTAAGGAAACCAAAGCCAGGTTCTGTGCTATTTAAACGTTACAGTTTGAAGTCTTAAAGTTGGAGAACTATACTGTACATAGGAAAGGAACTTAATCAGTGTAAAGTCTTTAGATTTCTTATGCAGAACGATTGGATCCCATGCTGGTAAAGATATAAATTAAACAAATGGTTTTTTAAAAAACACCCTGATTTTTTCTAGGCTTTCTGTGAAACACTGGAGGAAACAAATACCGTCTGCAAAGGAACTCATTGAAAAGCAGAAAGAAGTGGAAGCTCTAAAAAAATACTAAATGAAAAGAGTATATATAAATGCTATGGAGAAAACGATTGGGTAGGTTGAAAAAAAAATGCTTGAAACTAGACTGCCATTCGAAACCAACAACCTCCAACCACAGAAACATACTCATGTACTACCAAAAATTTCTGAAAGCTTTCCTCTGTTGCAACTCCTCCCTCACAGTCCTTATCAGAGATTTCTGAAATAACCTGTTATACAATGTAGGGAACTGCAACTGAAAAAGAGGTTTGCAAGTTCCATTGTGTGCAGGCAGCCACTACAGTACTTGTGCTGTGTTTTTGCTGAGTACTGTATACTTATGCCAGGAATCTAACTTTTGAGAGCTGAGGCCAGGAGAGGCAAAGAGGCTTACAATTCCCAAATAGCAACTCACAAAATAAAGTATTTGGTAAATACAGCGATAGATTTTTATATACTGTATATATATTATGGGTTTTTTAAAAATTAAATTTGTATTTTATGGTGATAAAACAATTCAAAATATTCACTAAAATATCCAGAATCAATTAAAATCAGTGTGTCATGTAGAGTGGGTAAAGTGTGTTTAAATGTCCATAAGAAACTTGTTACAGTGCACTCGTGCCCAAGCACGAGCTTGCCATCTGTGGTTGGAGTTTCCTCGATGGCAATTCCGCTTTCTGAAGGGTGCACGTGCACCATCAACACAAGCACGCAGTGCACACCCATTGAGAAGAAGGGACTTAAGGTCTCATGTTTTTTTACTATAGCAGTGTATGTACAACTGTACAGGTTGAGTCTCCTTATCTGGAATTCAAAATTCAAAAATACTCTAAAAAACCAGAAAAAAATCATGGGTGGTTTGTGACAGTGATATCTTTGCTTTTTGATGGTTCAGTATACACAAACTTGTTTCATACATAAAATTATTTAAAATATTTGTGTATAAAATTATCTTATAAATGAATCTTGTGTTTAGATTTTATCCCATTGCCAAGATTACTATGTTTGGTTGTTTGTGTGCCTCCAAGTCATTTGATCTTATTG
>NC_056525.1:212675091-212695107 GCF_019175285.1 Sceloporus undulatus | reverse complement strand
TACAGGATGAAGAGGAGCCATTGCTGAGCACCCTTTGGGTTCAGCCAGTCAATAATGTCCAGGTCTCAAGATTAGTCCTGTGTGCTTTGTACCATGCAATTCTGCTTTGGAATTGAATTGAACCAATTGAGCTAATCCAAGTCTGTTCTTACTACTGTGGATTCAACCAAATCAGTTGCACAATGTACAAAATGAAGTCTTACAAAGGTGCTAATTCTTTATTTGCCAACTTAATCAGATTGTCTTAAATATGTTTTGACTTTTTCTAGGGATTTAAATTTAGAGGAAATGAAGTCTTATGCTTTTCCAGGACAGGAGAGTGGGAGCAGTGGAGAAGTAGAATCATCTGCAATAGAGGCAGATCAAGGAGCCTTGGAAGAACACAACTGGTAATTGAAAAATCCTAAAGTTTTATTTTAAAGTAAGTCTCTGAAGTATATTACATTTGCAGGCTTAAGGTACAGGTGTCTAGAATATTCTGCTGTGACCATTCCCATTCATTTCAAGGAGTCTTTCCTTAAAAGGAGTCTAGCTGGAGGATATTTCCCAGAGGATTATGCCTCCCTTTCTTAATTCAGTAAGATTGATGCTAAATATGTACTTGTATTTTCTAATTCTTTTCTCCCCTACAAAAGGCCCTTGCACCACCTAGAGTTTAAACTAGAATAAGTGTGCCCTCAGAAAAATCTACTGGAGAAGTTACATCACATCCTGAAAATAGCTTTGTTGGGTTATAGGGAGAAGTAAATTATAAAATTGGAGTAAATTGGATTAAACCATGTTTCCCAGTGTTAGCACAGATCAGGAACATGAGATAGATTATAGCAATCCAGTTGAACAGCCATTACTTGACAAATATATTTATATATTTTTGCAGTTATGAAAAGGAAGTTCAGAAGACATCTTGGAGTGGTTCATTGGCTGTAAATCCTGTACCAGAAATTGAAGTTGCTGAAGTAGCATGTACAGCTGATTGATGAGATTTAAATACCACCAACTGCCTTTATAGTAGTGTAAAAATAAACAAATCATTATATCCAGAACATGTTGAACAAAAGCATACAGTGATCTAAAGCGGAAAAAGGGAGGCACAAGCTTGAATGTTTACATAAACTGATCTTGGATAACTCTTTGGCATAGGAAGGATAGTCAGTGCTGCTTTGATTCAGCTGTTATCTAGCATATATAGATATATATATTAATATATTAAAAGCTCTAGTTAAGGCCAGTTCAGGTTATGCTTAGAATCATAAGTCATGTGTATCAGTTATAATTTATCAAAATGTAAACACTTTGTGTCACGTGTAGATACTCATCATGTCTGTTTATCATTTGGCATGCTGTATATCACATGTTTGCTACTAATACATGACACTTTCTATGGGCAGCTTTTGGTATCTGGTTTTTCAGATTCCTTATATAGGCATATAATGGTATGCTATGGGAACTCTGTATTCTGGGTTTAGAGGAAGGATATGACCTGTTGTGTTTTTAAAAATGTTAAGTGTAGCTAATGGACAAAAATTTTAATTCAATAAATTAGGAAAGCTCACAGTACCAAAATAATATCTCAAAAATGGGAATATGATTAAAAGGTTTTTTTGACAGAAGGGAGATAATCTTAGAAAAATAAACTATAGAACTCAAAGACACTATCGGTGTTCACCTTCCCTTGAAAATATTGTTAAGGTGGATAAGTAGTTAAACTGTTCTTTAAAAAAATTCCATTACATTTTTGTCACATAATCAACAATTCTGCCTTATATAAAAACACTACCTCTTTGTTGCTAATGTGTAAGTGCACTCTTTCAAATACATATATTATATATAGAAAGTTTGTGTTTGTAAGCCATACCTCTGCACAATTCATTACCTTCCTTAAATCTTATATAAAGAACACATTGTTGCAATTTGTGTGTGTGTGTTTTCAGGATATAAAACACATGAATGTGCTACAATTAGTTATGTAGCTTATTTTCAAATTGTATAATGTCCAGTAATGCACTTTATAATTATAATAAGTCTTCTCGTGCCAAGTTCATTGGCTCTTTTATGAGTTGAATCTTTGAACTAAGAGAAGGTGATCACAATTTGATCAGCAGTGCCTCTATGTATTTTCTTTGATACAGATGTTTGTTATAATAGTGTGGGTCAGCTTTATGGAATCTTCAAAATCATTCTGCTCAGCAGTTGTTTGCTGAAAGTGCCTTTTGTCTGTTCTTCTAGTGGAAAGAATGCCGCTTTTGTTCATCTCTGTGCCACCTACTTCCTTGTTTTATTTCTGTTAAATACAGTCTCCATGTGTTTGCAAGTTTCAATGTTCACTTTGTTTTGGGGGGGAATAATGACAAAGATCCCTGTAGAACTGTATAAAACCATCTGGGGCAAATAAATATTTGGTCATGATGGCAACTTGTTTTTCTGTCTTCTGTCAAAGAATATGGTCCATTTAAAGTTTATAGAGTGCAAAGCCAACAACTTGTTTATTGATTTTTACTCCAGGTTTGAGTTTGTTGTGGTAAGTGAAATCTTAATATTTACTTAAAATACATCTTGGGTGTGATCCAGACTTCATGTGTGCACAGTTCTTGACAGGATGGATGCATTACTGAACAAAGGAGGAAAATGATCTACAGGTCACTTAAACATGCATTCTAGCAATACTTTAATTTGTTCATATTACAACACGCAAGTTCTTAGAACAATAGTAGAAAGTACTGGAACTCACCAAGCCTGCAAACTTTGTACCTTTTTGAAAAAGGCATTCGAACATAAGAACACCAAAAGCCTATCTAATCAAAAATTCTTTTGACCCAGTATCCAGCCACATCTGTCTGTGGGAAGCCTGTTGGCAAAATATGCATTAATCTGCTCCCTTCATCTCATGCTCTTCAGCATCTAATGAACAGAGGTTTACGGTTTCTGATACTGGAAAAAATATGTAGCTGTATGTTAGTATCAATGATAGCCCCATCCTCCATTAATTTTTGTGTCCCATTTTAAAGCCATTCAAGTTGGCAGCTTTAACTATGTTGTGGCAGTAAATTCCAGAGTTTATGCATTATGTAAAGAAATATTTCCTTTTATCTGTCCTGAATCTCCTACCATTTAGCTTCAATGCATTCTAGCATTTCTGGATTCTGCTATTACTAAGAGAGGGAGAAAAGCTCCAGCCTATCTACTTTCTCCACACACTGCATAATTTATAAACCTCTGCCATGTCTCCCTTTACCTACCTTTTTCCAAGTGAAGCATCCATAAAGATTGTAACATTTCCTTGTAGAGCCATTTCTCTATTCCTTTTGGTTGCCATTTTTGCACTTTTCTGTAGCACTACAATATCTTTTTTTTTTTTTTTTTTTGAGATGCAGCAATCAGAAGTAAACAAAGTATTCCAGAAGTGGAATATTGTAAAGGGCTGTATAAAATCAGCAGTTCCCTTTCTAGCTTTGCCTTTTTATAGGAGCTGCACTTTGGGTTGACTTTTTTATGGCGTTCTCTCTCACACCTAAAATTTATATCTTGGTCAGTTACTGCCAGCTCAGATCTCATCAGAATTTAGAGTTGTTTTTTGGTTTGGTTTGGTTTTTTTGCTCCAGTACTTTACACTTGCTTACACTCATTCACATTTGTCATTTTATTACCCTTTCTGTATAGAGAGAGCCTTTAAGAGCTCTTCACAATAAATTTTATTCTCACCATCAGTTAACAGACATAAAACAGATCCAAAAATTCATTAGTTATAATAAAGATTACAAAGTTTTACAAAATGGTGAGTAAAAAAAACATAAAACACCAGTCTGCATATACTGTATGATGAATAGCTTTTCTGAACAGAACTGTCTTAAAGAAGCAACTAAAAACAACAAGTGAAGACTTGTAAACATATTCTGAACAGTCCTTATGACTGAGGTGCATCTTTATAAAATGCTTTCTCAGGTATCACAGCCAATTTACATCATTGATCGTTCTGTTACCTCCTAGACTAACCTTTCCTAATCTGGTATCTCCAGGCTGCTTGAGGTGTTACAGAAAGTGTAATCCAATACATCTGGAGAACACCAAATGTGTTCGAAAAGAACGGTATTTTAGGCCAATTTCTACTCATTCATTGAAAGTTGTGTAGTTGCAACATGCCTTACATTTAAAACCAATTTAAGCTATATCCATATAACAAGCAATAAAGCTGGCTGCGCTCTTGCCCATTTATGTGGGGACGACACATAGTATTGCTGATACTGGATCAGTAATAATAGTACAGTGCTTAGCAGTAAAGCAGGATAGGCAGCTTGCTCTTGGGTGTATCTCCAAGTGCTTTATTACTGGATTTGAAAATGTTAATCAGTACATGTGTTACAAATTGAATGAGTGTTCAAGCTTCCCTTATTATGTAAGTGTCTAGCCTTCCATGTCATAAATAAATTTTAAGTAAATACTTTACAAAGGTCCATTCCTTTTGGCTAAATTAAAAATAATTGCTGAAATACTATGAATGATGTCACTATATTTGAAAGGGGAACCTATTGGGTTTTTCCAGTGAAAATAGGATCCATGTTTGTGTGCAAAATCTCACACTTTTGCATGAGGTTGTCGATAACTGCCTGTACATAATCAGTTTAGCTTCTGATAGTCTCTTTACAAACCATGGTCATGCCTATAACACAGTCATTTAATAAAATTTGTCTGTAAACACTGCCACCATTTCTGGTTTACTTCCAGATATCAATTTGCACAGATTCTTAACATTTATGAAATAGATATTCTGAAATACAGTTGTCATACTTGACATAAACATCTAAGGTCTTTCTTTTAAAGGTTTAAAACTAGAAACTGACCCTTTTGTTTTTAAAATAGAAGAACAGAGCTCTTAGCTATGTTTTTAAAAATATTGTTTTATTTCCTTCATTCCAGCTGACTATTGAAAGCATATTTATAGAAGAAGGGTTGAGGAAGTGTCATGGTCATAAATTCTGTGCCTTTGCTCTGGAATAGTCACATACTTCAAGATTTCCTTGTCAAATAAGAAGTAGTGCACCTTTCTTCCAAAGGTATTGAACTGCAACTTCCATCACCGTCAGCCAGCATAGTCATTGGCCATAGTTGGAAGTCAAGGGAATTGTTGTCCAATGTATCAGGCTGGGACACCATGTAAAACTAAGCTGTGCTTCTAGGGGTTTGTAGTCCAACACACAGAGTATGGGGTTCCATGGCAGGAAAGGCCAAACTAGAAGGAGTTCCTGCAAGAAATTTTAACACTGTTTTGCTGCTTCTGTCAGTGGTATGTCTCCATCTGGGGAAAAGGGAATAGACTGCCTTGCTAGAGATCAGCAACTTCCTTACATAATCTCCACTCTTGCTCCTTAAAAGTAACTACAATCCTTAAAAGTATATAGGTGGAGACAGGAAAGATGAACAGTGTATGGATAACGAAAGTCAAGAAGTAATTTTGTTGCTGCTGTTGCAGATTGACTGAAAAAGGAATAATCTGAAGGATGTACATCTACTAATCCCAGGAAATTTTGAAGATGCTATAAGGGGGGAAAAAAGGAAGAGAAACCCTTAAGAAGCATTACTGTTGGAACAGAACAAGGAAATCAATTGTGCATTACCTTTGCAGACATGCATTAAATGGTGCCTTTATTTGCTTCCCAGAACAATTATCCAAAGACAGGAAACTTTTATAATCAAAACACTGGTGCATTGTTGGTTGAATTTATGGCCTGGGGTTAAAGTATTATACTTTTTTAAAGTATAGCTCTCTCTCTCTCTCTCTCTCTCTAGATAGATAGATAGATAGATAGATAGATAGATAGTAAATCAGTTTTGAACTTAAGTCTGCAAATGTTTATATTGATTTTTTGCTTCTTTTTTTTTTACTCTGTGGACTGTTTGTAACCATAGGTCTCCTACATTTTTTTTTCTAGTTCTGAGTCGGGGGGGGTGGAATCAAGATTTAGTGAGTTATAGAATTCACTAAAAACAAGCTTGTGGCACCTAAAACACATTTATTATAGCATCAGTTTTTGGAATCCAGAGTCTACTTCGGTGGATTTATATAGTTAACTTCTTAATGATTCATAGTGGCATATAGACATACTTATATGGAATTCTAATCAGTGTGAATGACAGCATTTGGAACATGTGTGTGCTAATTCTGTTTTCACAAAATTGTATTAGGAGGCATGCCTCGCTTTATTGGGCACATACTCAAATTCTATGAACAATTGCAGACTAGAAAATTCATCCATGTGGTTTGGGCTGCATTTCTGTCCCTCTAGTTCGTAGCTGCAGTCATACAGATGGTACACCCAACTTCATGGTCTGTTCTGCTGAATTCCACAGAAGCAGAAATTATTTTTATAGATAGAGGTAACACAAATTTGGAGCATTTTGAAAATATAGGAAAAAGGAAATCTGCATCATTAGTCATGTAAAACTACCCATGTTGTCACAAGCTTACACATACCATTTGATAAAAGAAATTTGTAAGTGCAAACCAGTACTTTGCTATAGATTGCTTATCTGTAACTATATTACTGGGATTTTCTTCCACTGCATGTTTCCGGTACAGTAATTGTATTCTAGTTAAGTGCTTGCCAGTGGAACTAAAGGTAATTTTATGGAACTGATTAGTGCACCATGTTGTTGTTGTATCTTAAATACTATTTATTCTACCTGCCAGCAATCTTGTATTCAAGTATATCCTAATGTTGATGTTCTTTTTTCCATATCTTCAGAGGGCCCAAGGTGTTTCCTCCTATCTACTTAAATAACTTCCAGCTTGAGTAATGTCAGCACAACAAAAGAGCTGGCTTGATTTGCCAGACATTCAGTCTGACCATTGTAGTTTCCATACACAGCAAGATTAGACACCCAAGGTTCCCAGAGCAGGAAGCTGCCATAAACCATGAGGGAAGGCTGGTGTGGTGGTATATCACTCCCAGTAGTTGTGCTTTCTGTTAGTCATTACACTTTATAGGGTTGTCTCCTAAAAGGGAATTCTCAAGTCTAGTTTGGGCAACTAAAGTTTAATGAACCTACAATTTCATGTGGGTGTCACTGAGCTCTTCTCATCGCTTCCTCATGGGGAAATTTCCTAGTTTCCCACTATGTGCAATAAGGTGAGTTTCTTTTGATAGGAAACTGACCCCATATCATTGATGCCATTTCTTGACCCCACACAAGAATGGACTAGATTCAGGTAAAGTTAATTGCCTTTAGTTCCAGCTTCAGTCTATGAGAAGTCACAAGTAGCTTGATGCTTCATGGATATGTACAATCTCCAATTCGCATATATCTTTTAAACCACATCAAACAATATACAACAATAAGAGATAATAATGTCACATTTATAAACAAGTAGCTTTTAATGGGACCTCAGTTCAGTTAACTTACAGCACAGTCCTATGCATGTCAGCCACCATCTTGAAGGGAGAGAAGGGAGAGAAATCATAAACACAATTCAGCTATATGTGTATTTAACATCCTATTGATTTCAGTGCAGGTTGCATTTATGTTTAAATGGGACTGATTTTAAAGTTGCTTATATGTGCTTGGGTCATATCTCTTATTATTTGACATGCAGGTAAATATTTAAAGACCAATACATGAATTCTTTAAACATTAATATTCTACTTATATATGTAAAAGAGTGCATCTTATGCAGACAGTTCTTCAACAGCTGAAGAAAGCTAAAATAATTCTGACACAAGGGTTTGGGATTATACATAACCTGTGGTTAAATCCATTCTCTCACTGAAGCTTTGCAGGAAGCTTGAGAGAACACTGTCAGCAAATCTTTGTTAAACATACTGTCTCAGAACTTCCTATGCCCTGGGGCATCTTTCTCTGCAATTCATCCAGGACTAGGAAATGTATGGCTCTGCAGAGGTCAATGGCATGCAACTCCCATCATCTTCATTGTTGGCTATATTGGATAGGCCTGATGGGAGTTGCAGTCCAACAACATCTGGAGAACCACATTAACCCTGCTTCTGGTCCATCCTACTACACTAGAAACAGGCAGAACGAACAAGTCAAGTTTGAGATGCAAGAAAGGGCCTGTGTTAAGATACTCTTTTATAGACAGGCCTATGGACACTTCCAATTCCTATCAAGGGGTGCAGAGCTCAGATACATACCTTTCTGGACTACCATTTCCAGAATGCCATCTTGGCCACTGGCTAAAATGACTGAGGTTTCTGCCCAAGGGCAACTTTTGCATGGATCTGAAAGATTCCATCTGTTTGTTTTGTGTGTGCTTCAGATTGGTTACCTGTGTACATCAGCAGAATCATGGTGTACATGTTAGTACTGCACTTTAGACTTTGAAGTGTTTCTTAAGAGCTATTCATTGTTGGCTTTAATAAGTAATATGAAGAGTTGTGGGAAACAAAGGCTTTATTAACTTTAAAACCATCTGGTACTTTATAACATGGATGGGTGAGTCATTTTTAAACTCCTAACATGTGTAAAGCTGTCTGTATATTTTTAATTCAGCTTCAACAAGCTAACATGATCCTGAACTTTTACAGTGATGACCCTGTCAACATAAACAGTACTTACCTGGCCTCGGAAAGAGTTCTAGTTGTGGTCATGCCCTTATATCAGGAAAAGCATATTATGAGCTTCAAGCATTTTGAATAACTGAGTTCAGAGCTCCACCTAGGGGCCATCAATGTACCTTTAGTCCTATATAGCTACTGACAAAAGTCTTGTGTTGTTTGCTTTGCAGTAACAATCAGATATTCTGGAATAAGTTTTTAGAGTGCTCTGCCCTAGATATCCTAGTTCCAAGTACATCATATGTCATATTGAGGATGAAACAAGTTTGTTTTCTGCTGCTCCAGAGACTAGGATA
Organism: Sceloporus undulatus; assembly: GCF_019175285.1. Classification (NCBI taxonomy): domain Eukaryota; kingdom Metazoa; phylum Chordata; class Lepidosauria; order Squamata; family Phrynosomatidae; genus Sceloporus; species Sceloporus undulatus. The sequence continues at coordinate 212,686,247 of NC_056525.1, read as the reverse complement.
TGAAGCAATGGATGCAAACTACAGTAAAAGCTGTTTGACAGTGGAATACACTCCCTCAGAGAGTGGTGGAGGCTCTTTCTTTGGAGGTTTTTAAACAGAGGCTGGATGGCCATCTGTCAGGGGAGCTTTGATTGTGTGTCCCTGCATGGCAGGGGATTGGACTGGATGGCCCTTGTGGTCTCTTCCAGTTCTATGATACTATGACCAGTATGCTGCAGTTGAAAGGAGTCACATTTTCTCTTTGAGTATTCCTACACTTCAGAGGGTTGGACTGGATGGCCCTTGTGGTCTATTCCAGCTCTATGATTCTACAATTCTTATCGTAATAAATTAAAGAAATAATAGGTTTCAGCCAAAAGTTTATGAAAATGTTTGTTTTTGTTGAATTTGCTTGTGTGTGTTTGATATTTGGTTTTTATTCTGTTTCTTTTATGCATCATCACATTTCAGCAGTGCTCATAAGGCAATATACAATAGACACTCCGTAGCCAGTGTCCTGAATCACATCGGTCTCATTATGTATCACTTTCACTGAGCATCGGTCCCAATGAACAATGGTAACTTTCCTGACTCCCCCACACAGTAACTCAACAGACCCTTCCTGAAAAGTGAAACTATTCAATTCTGTTTCCCTCAGAGGTAAGTCCCCAAATAAATTGTAGTTTATAAATAGCCTTGAAAAAAAATGTACACCCACTTCTTCAAAATAATTTAAAACCATACCATTAAAACATACAGAGCAATTTCAAGGGCCAAAGACCATGTGGAAGAATTTGCTTGACCGCCCACAGAAAGAAGCTCCACGGTCAGGGTGAGGCTACAGAGAAAGCCCAGTCATATCAGCCTAGTAGTGCAAGGTGGTGGGACCCGCAACAGAGCTTATGCTCAGGATCTCAGATTTTAGCCAGACTCATATGGAAGGAAATGATCTTTCAAATTTCCTGACCTCAAATTAGGGCTTCGCATGTCAAAAACAGCACCTTGAATTTTGCTTGGAAGCAAATTGAAAACTAGTGCCATTCTTGTAAGACTAGTATTATACAATCTCTATAATGCACATTCTACAATAGTCTAGCTGCATCCCCCAAACACTTTTCAGGGGCAGCCCTATGTAGAGTGCATTGTTGTTGTTGCTGTTGTATGCCTCCTAATCATTTCTGATTCATGATGATCATATCAATCTTGGCAAGACTGGTTCAGAGGAAGTTTGCCTCTGAAGCTGAGTAATTTATTATGCATTGCTTCAAAATCTTTGATATGGAGTATTTTATAATTACCACATCATGCAGCACCCAGGCCTCGAACTGCCAACCTTCCAATCATCAGAATTGGTATCTTAACCACTAAGTCACTGCTTCTCTTACATCCTAAATTTAATTGGGGGGAGGATAGTAAAGAAAAAATAGTACTGTATCATTACAGATTCATCTGAGTAATCCTGCTAGATTTACTAAAACCATAACCAGACATAATTACATATTTAAATTTCTTATCGTTCAAAAAATCCATAAAGGTTTCCAATCTTTGAAAAAAGTCTTCAATTGGCTTAGCCTATAGAACCCACATAAGTTTGGCATTTGGGCTAATTGTTGTTATTGTTAATTGTTATTTGCTGGGGGTACTGGGGTTTGTGATGTTTTTAACTGTTTTTTATCTCTTGCTGTGCACCGCTGTGATCCTTGGAATAGCGGTATATAAATAAAAAATTTATTATTATTTATTATTATATCCATTCTGCCATTTCCAAGTTTGAGCAAACAAAAGTCTTTCTGCTGTGGTCATATATTGAAGTAGTAGTTTGTATTTACATTCCAGTTCTTTTTCTGTAATTAACCAGATTAACCATCCTGGCCCAGGTTCCCAGGTTCCCTGATTCCCTGATTCCTCCCGTGGCCCCATCTTAGTGATGGTTGAGGATCAACAGAGGGATATCAGGGTTTTTAGTTTTAACTGCTGTTTTTATGCTTGATATTGTGTTTTTAATATGTTATACTGTTTAATACTGTCTTAAGGGGGGGGAAGGATAAAGTGTTTTTAATTGTCATATTTTATATTTTACTGTTGTTAACCGCCCGGATTGGTTTGCCAGAGGGCGGTATACAAATAATAATAATAATAATAATAATAATTATTATTATTATTATTATTATTATTATGTCTGACAAAAATATTTTTGGTGGTATTACCAAATCTACCGTTAATTTTATTTATTAATATATAAATATTAGACCAATCACTTTTTGTCTTCTTACATGTCCACCTCATATGAAAAATGTGCCCTCCTTGACAACCCCAACATTGATTTAAAACATTTTTGGCAGCTAAGTTGCAGTTAGATGTCATCTGTGTATCACCTTATACAGAATTTAAGTTGCTACATACAGTAAATTTTATATCTTTGAACCACATGGTTTTTTTTCATATGGACATTATGCCTCTGTTTGTTTTCTGAATTTATATTCCTTTAAATGTAAATTAGATGGTGTTAAGAAAGAATTTAAAAGAAAAATAATTTCTCTGTTGCAAGAATAAATATTTCTTCTGATTTACCTATGCAGTTTAGCTTGTGTTGAAAGATATTTTCTTGCATCTTGAAGAAATAGCACAGATCTCACAATTAAGAATAAATGTTTGTAACACAAGTTTGGCTGATTTTTTGTAAAGAAGTGAATATAAAATAATATGTCTAAGGCTGGATCAAGATTTAATGATACTTAGTCTCCCAGTGAATGAGACTTAAGATAGTCATGATTGTCTGAAATCCTGTCAAGTTTAATGGTAAATATGTGGTAAATATGACTGAATCTGAAGTCAACCCATAGACTTATTATCAGGAATCTCCACATAACTGTGAGCTATTCTGCTGTTTATATTCAATCAGTGATTGGAAATAATAGGCTATTTAAAAACTTAAAGGAATGCTCTTGCATGAAATTACTTTTCAGTTGAGAAGCATTTTTACTGTGGCTTATTTTGGAGCAGATGTGCATAGAATTGAGCTGTTCTTTGTAAACTTGGTGAGAAATTATCCAAATTGGTAAATGTTGTATATGCTCCCACATCCTTACATTTCATCACAGCACATGCCCTGAATTTTATTTGCTTCTTGAATGTGTTCCCTCTCAGTTTCTGGACCAAAATAAATATCCCTAACCCTGCTACAAACTGTATAATGTACATGGCAAAGGGAAACATATGAAAGGAATAATTTTTGTGGGCTCCATTGCAATAGGGAGAAAGCTAATTTGAAATGCTCATTTTAGATCAATTAGTGGGTGCCAAGCTTTGATCTGCATGTTCGGCTGATTTCTGTTTTGCTTTAATGTGTTTAAACAGAATTTCCAAGCAGGTTTTGAAAGTCTTTATTTATTGTTTTACAGATAATTCAAAGACAAATTACACCTGAGGTACAAAAATAATCCCCACAAGTCTTAAAATTCTTTACAACGGAGAATTCTGGCCAAAATTTATTGGCATTTTAAAAAACATAAATCATTGGGGAGGTTTGGAGAAGATAAGGGGATAGATCCATCAGAAGTGTTGTGCCATAGATTCAAAAAAATCAAATGTATGGAACACTTCTGGTCCCAAGCATTTTGGATGAGGAAAATTCAACCTGTATTTTATTTGCTTCCATATCTAGTCCCCTGAAGATTCTGTGCATATATAACCAGTTTCCTCAATCAAAAAAAGTGATCTTGTTTGAAATATCTTACATAAAGTCAAAAATTATATTCCAGTTCTGTAACTACTCAGTTAAAATAAAAATGCTTTTCATTCAGGAAGAAAAAGAAAAAAAATTAAATTAATTGACTGGAGGAACATTTCAAAGATCACAACCTTTAAAAAGCTATTGTGATTCTCTGTTTGACAAGAGGCATAACAATACAAAGCTTCAATATGAAAGATTCAGGTGCATAGAAAATGAAGTGATGGACAGCAGAGCAGATTATTTTCATCCACTCTGGTCACAATCTGAAGTGTTTTAAGTCCTATGCCTTCCTTGACTGTGACTTTCATCTTTCATAGGAGGGGTGGGGAACCTGTGTCCCTGCAAATGTTGACAGCTCTTAGCATTCCCGATCATTGCCCAAGGAGTTCAGGTTAGTAGGAACTGAGGTCCCAACAACATTCAGACAGCAATTTTGTTTTCATCTCTACTTTTGACCAAATTGATAAAACTCATTCCACCACCCCAGATCAGCTAGATCCAATCAAGACATTTAGCATTTTGTGGCATATGACTAAATGACACTCTTCCTACAGTGTCATGTCCATTTGAACTGGAAATTAAATCTTACTTCAAGACTGGCAAAAGAACAGTTTGTGCCTTCACAAGTGCCACAGGTCAGGTCAAGATGCTACTGACAACCCACACTTGCCTGAAGCAAGGGTCTTACTCTGCCCAATAGTAGAGATGCCCCTGCTATAATTTTTATTAAAACTAAATTCATCTAATTCATATACATTTCACCACTACAAACTTTCAAAAAGACAAATTGTACTCTGTATTTTAGACTGCATAGTATTTTATGCCTGATCTGCCTACCTTAGGCTAAACCTCAATTTTTTAATATACAGTCATCTCTTCTTATACACAGATTTTTTTATACATGGATTCAAGCATCCACGGTTTGAAAATATTTTTAAAAAATTATAAATTTCAAATATCAAACCTTGATTTTCCAATTTTTAAAGGAGATGCCATTTTGCTATGTCATTATATTTAATGGGACTTTTGCATCCACGGATTTTGTTATCCATGGGGGATCTTGGAACCAAACCCCAGTGTATAACAAGGGTCCACTGTATACACTGAACTGCTGATGAAATATGTTGTGCAACTGAGCAATACTTCAGGGTGTAAGTGAGGTAGTTGAGGAATTCACCAGTTAAATTTGTCATTTCCAAAGTACTTTTTAATCACAACAAGCAATTCGGGAACTGTGGGGGTGGGGAATGTCCTGAGAATAGATGCTTGTTATTTTTTATTTTTTTTCCCCTTACTGAAATCAGTAAGAAGGGGGTTAAGTCCTTCATCTCCAGGCTGGTATAGTTGATGGACCCAACTATGGAGCTTCCCAGAGGAACAAAACACAGATCTGACACCGCCTCTGGCCCCGTGCTTGAACACATTGTTTCAGGGTATGTGACATATGGAAACACCACAGGGTAGCTTAGCTCTATCCACAGAGCTTTTAGCAGGCCTACCTGTGATTGATGTTTTCCTGATGGTGACGTTCCCCTCTGCAAGGAGCTCTCCAGCCCCAGTAGCTCTGCAGATGAAGATCCAGAAGACGAAAAGTGCACGTTTAATCTTCAAGACACCACACACGTGTTCATTTCTTCCATGCATAGCCATAAGCAAGCAAGTAAGCAGCTGAGTGAAGGGAAAACCCTCCCTAAAGCAAAGAAAGCCAACAGTGCAAAATGTTTGCAGGACTTGAACAAGCAGAAGTTAGTGAATCCTAATGGGCTGCATATTCCCATAAGCCCAAGTATATTTTGGAAACCACAAAGAAGATTTCCCTAACCTATCCTATCTTATATTAAGTACTGCTGCTCTGCTGTCTCTTTCAGCAAACTAGTGTTTTGGCTGGCGTATGCTGTGTAAAAGCTAGCAGAAACCAAAGGGAAGAGCAGCAGCCTGGGAGATTTGCATGAATCAACTCTCAGTACTGCTTTGTTTTAACAGAACTGAACACAACTTAGGTCTTATCCACACACAGCTTCAGTGTCACAGAATAATACTGCATAGAAACAGACTACCCTGTCAATTTTCACCTGTAGTGTAGAAATATATGATTTCTTCTGTGTGTGCATTTTTTAAAAAAAGTCAGACGAGGCTACATTTGAATGATAAAGAGCATTTTTAAACAAGTACTGAATAATGCTGGTTCTTCAAAAATATATATATATATTACACAAACCCTACAAAATCCCATCAAAGACCAATTCTGGTCTGTATGAAACACAGCCAAATTCTGTGCATAAAACAAACACTGTCCATAGGTCCATTCATGACATTCACTGAACCAGTGTTAAGAAGCCCATGCTGCCAACTGCTGCATATCATCGTCATCTTCCACTCTCTTCTTTGAAGATGCTGTAGAAAGAGATTAGTAATAATTAGTCAGCAGTAAGGAACAACAGGCACAAATCTGATGACTCAACCGTAAGGCAGCCAATCCAATTTCTAACAATATCAAAGTGACATCAGGAGAAGGTACATTATCCATATTGCTCACACACCATAAGGTTAGATCTGAAATCAAAATTTGGATTCAGGTGTCCAGTACCAATTCCAGAGACTGATAAGGTCCTAATGTCTGCTAACTGTTACTTTTCATGCAGTGTATTCTATCCTGTTCCTCTTGCTGTTATATCCTTGCATGGTCACTTAGGGTATGGTAAGGTAGCCAGTGGAAAAGACAGCACAATGTGAGAGTCTGAGAAATGAGAATTAATGGCAACAGAGAATGGCTAGATAAATTTATGACTCAGAACACAGATCTTTAAAAATTGTTAATGCAGGACTGCATTTACTAGAAATACCCTACTATTTCTATGAAGTTATTGAACATCCATCTGGAAAATTACAGGGTATCTAGTAGCAATACAGTCAAATACATATTCATAGGCTTGAATTGTATGGATTAGTTCCAACCTGATCGTAAACCAGATAATGCAACTGTTGAATGGTGAGTTGACGCCTAGGCAAATCACATTGATTCAACAAATCTATTCCCCTTGGAACTAAGGGGCTAAACAGACCAGCATAAAATGCCAGCATCAGGGTGAAGTGGGAGCGTAGCGATCGCATGCCACATGCTCCAACCCTTCCCTGATGCCAGCATCATGCCACCTGACCAACTGCACAGCGGGCAGTGTCACACCATTTTTTGACACCGTGTTTAGACACGCTGCACCAAAGAAACGCCAAAAACCTGCTGCTATTGTGGCAAGGGTGGCTTTTTGCCGCTTTAAAAAGGAGCAGCATTTTGCTGTTTCTTTTTAGAGTGATGAAGTGCCAGATCGGTCTCGGTGTGTGATTGCTGCAACCCCAATATCGTGCTGAAAGGAGCAGTTGGACACCGCTCCTTTAGGGCCGTCTGTGAAGCCCCTAACAATAGAATTTGACCCATAATTTCCTTTTTACTAACTTTACTGTGGTATTTTTATTCTGTAGAGTTAGCTCTTGTATATGAATCCAAGGAATGGTTCTATCTAAGGACACATTGTTAAATCATGTTCTATAACCTTGTGTTTCATACATTGGTATCAAGTGTGAATACTCAGCAAATGATGATCAGTACTCAGAACTACAATTTTGGCTAACGCCGATCATACCATATTCATGATGGTATCATTATAATGTATCACCTTTATACACTGATCTTCTAAGCACACACACTCACACAATGAAGCAGTGTCAGATAATCACAGCCTTGAAAAGTTACCTTTTGGACTACAACCCAAAGAATCCCAGATACAGTCCTTTAAAATATAGTGATCAAGAGCCCACATCACTACCCAAGGTCCAAAACACACTGCAGAAATAATCCAGTTTGGGACTACTTTAACTGTCCTGGTTCAATACTAGGGAATTCTGGAAACTGTAGTTTTGTGAGACATTTAGGGACCCTTGGTGGTGCAGTGGTTAAATGCCTGTACTGCAGCCATTCACAGCTACAAGGTTGTGAGTTCAATCTCAGGGCTCCAGGGTTGGCTCAGCCTCGCATCCTTCCATATGTCACTAAAATGAGTATCCAACTTGTTGGGGGCAATTAGCTTATACTTTGTAAACTGCTTAGGGAGTGCTTATGTACACTGTTAAGCAGTATAGATATGTACTTGCTATTGCTATTTAGCCTCTGTCAGAGAGCTCTGGTGCCACAATAAATTACAATTCCTGGGATTCCCTAGCACTAAGCCAGGGCAGTTAAAGCAGTCTTAAACTGGAATGTTTCTGCAGTGTGTTTTGGACCTAAGTTACAAATGCTGGTGGCTGTTACAAATGGATAACTAAGGGCTGGAACAGACTGGCATACAAAGGCATACAGAGGGTGTGGCGTACAGATGACACATGGCCACAAGATGCCTTGAAGCTGGCTTCAAGCAAACTGATTGCCCAGACATGGGCCAGCTTCCAGGTGCTCCAGCAGTGCAGTGTTCATATGCTGCATGCCGCCGGAGCACCTTAAAGCTGGCTTCTGGCCACAGTGGGGATGAAAAGCTGGCATTTTGCTGGTGCAAAAAGGAGTGGCTCTTTGTCACTCCTTTTTTGCCAGCAAAAAGGCAGATTGGGGCCGCGGCGTGCAGTTGCCATAGCCCCAATTCACCTTTGGAAGGGGCGGTCTGTTTTACTCCTTAGTGTAGTCTCTTGGCCCAATCCACACAAAACTACTTTAACAGCTTACAGTTACACTGAATGAAGAGGTATGTTCTTCTGGCAAGTGAGCACAGCAGGATGTTTCCAGCTCCCTCCTACCAGTGGTCTGTAGTGTAATGAGGAATTGTGACAGAGGACCCACCTCTGATTTTTACAGCCTTAATCACTGATGGAAGGGGACTGGGAATATCATCTTACTATGATCCAATTGCCAGAGCAACAGAAATTCATCACTTGATACCTAGAGTTCAAGGTGGGATTCGGGAGGCATTTACAATCATGTCAATAGTGCCATAATCATGAATATATACTATGAATGAATATGAAGCAGTAAGGGATCCATAAATCTAGATTACAAATCTGTAACTGCAAACCAGATGCCAGACAACATTTCTGAGCTTTGTGGAATACACCTGTACAGAAATAGAATTTGTTAGTAGGTGCAAGTGTGGAAGGGCACTCCCTCCCTACACTGATCTATTAAGGAGGACCATTACTTAAGCTATCTTGTTTCTTAACAGGATATCTTGGCATAGGAAAAGCAAAGCAGACAACAGAACTACAGGCACTTCTGCCACAACTAGGTAGGTCAACAGTCCAAACAGAAGTAGAGACAAAATTAATCATGGCAAATAATGCAGATACTGTTACCTTTCCTTTTTATTCAACTGGTTGTTTCTGTACACTGGTCCCCCGGGTTACGAAATACCCAGGTTACGAAATTTTCGGGATACGAATAAATCCCATAGGGATTTATTGTTTCGGCTTACGAAGGTTTTTTCGGGTTACGAAAAAACCCCGGCGCTGTTTTAAATGGAGCCGCGGCACAGCCGCGGCTTTTTCCCCATTAGCGCCTATGGGCTATTCGGCTTACGAAGTATCCCGGGTTACGAAAGCGGCGGCGGAACGAATTAATTTCGTAACCCGGGGTACCAGTGTACTAATATTAATAACAAACAACAAGCTTAAGAAAAGACAAGAGTTTACCAGGATGTGTAGGAAGTGGAGTAGCTGGTACACTTGGTAATCGAACGTTGGCCATTTTACTATTGAGTTCTTCTTGTTCCAGTTCCTCCAATTCTGCCAACAACTCATCCTGAAAAGGGATGGCAAATTAAAGTTCAAGAAATAAAGAATCTCTCTTTGTAATACATTTTAACTATAACGACCTTACAAACAGCTCCAGTGACAATGGAGAATTCATTCCAGACAACTAGGCAGGGAAGAAGTGATAGAAAGAATATCCAAAATATTTGAAAAATAGGTGAAAAATGGGTTTCTTCTGTTGGGAAGTCCTGATGAGGAGAAAGTAGCAGAGGTCGCCCCTCCGAGGATATTCAAGGTCACGGATCTCAGATCAGCAAATTACATGGGGCAACTGTAGTGACAGGAGCTCATTTAGGCACTTGGGCCTTGAACTCCCAATCTTCTGACTTTTAAGATAATTAGAATTTGGCATCTTAACACTAAGCCACTGTGTCTCAATTAGTAGGCTTCAGCAATCTAGCAGCCTAATTTCAGATCCTCTTATTTTAAACTGAGTATAACAGATATTCATATGAAAGTTTAGGAGAACTTTTAGGTAACTAAAATGGCCCAGCAGTCTATACATCTTCTCAAGAGGGAGGTACATCTTTTCTTCTCCACAAGTTGTTAATTGCTGTCGTCAGCTTTGACTTATTGCATCCCTACAAATGAGAGTCTTCAAAGACATCCTGTTATTAACAGCCCTGTTCAGGTCTTGCTCAGCCTTGCTCAGGTCCCTGGCTTCCTTACTGAGTCAAGCTTTCCTCTTTTCATATTGCCTTCTACCTTACCAAACTTGAACATCTTTTCCAATGAGTTATAGTTCATACAATTGCATGGGTGTCATCCTGCACCTAGGGTTGCCATAACCCAGCGGCCCCCGTGACAATCACGGTTTTGGGGGGGCCCTCTCGGTCCCGGTCCGGTTTGGGCCCCCACCCGTGCCTTGTTCCCAGTTTGAGGGCCCGATCCGGCCATTGCCGCTGCCGCTAATGCAGCTGCTGCGGCGCCAACCCACCTCCTCCTCCGGCTCCGCCTTCCTCCTCTTCCTCGGCGGCAGAAGCGCCACCGCCACCGTGCCTCCACTGTGAGGGCTTGTGCGCCGCCCAGGCCTCAGTAGGGGCCAGTGGCAGCGCGCATGCCCACCCCGCTTCCCTCCGCGCACGTGCGCCTGCCCGCCCCACTTCCCTCCACGCGCCCTGCCTAGCTTTAGGAGGATGAGAGGGGGGAGAGGAGGAGGAGGAGAGGAGCCGGAGGAAGGGTGCCTGAAGGCCAGGGCAGAATTGGGCCGGAGGAGGAGGAGGAGGAGGAAAGCTGAGTAGTGGCCATTAGGTCTGCCTTGGATTTTGGGGTTTTTAAATTATATTTAAAAATATAAAATACTTATTTCATTTAATTTTTTTATTTTATTATTGCTTTTTTTTTTTATTCATTAATTTATTATTGTTTTGTTTTTATTTATTCATTAATTTTATTATGCTTGCTTTTGTTTTATTTCATTATTTTATTATTGCTTGTTTTTTGTTTATTTCATTAATTATTATTGCGTGTTTTTGTTTTATTTATTAATTTTTATATTGCTTGTTTTTATTTTATTAATTTTTATTATTGCTTGTTTTTTATTTTATTACATTAATTTTTATTATTAAATATATACACCCCTGCCTTGTTTTTTATTTATTTTTTCATTATTTTTTATTATTAAATATATGCAAGTGCATTTCTGTGTATTTATGGC
>NC_056525.1:212636171-212675081 GCF_019175285.1 Sceloporus undulatus | reverse complement strand
TGATGATGATGATGATGATGATATTGATATCAACAAGCCTCTGAGGCACGGCCAATGTAACTTGCTTATATAACTTGCTGTGATTTTTACAAACTCATGCGCAGTGAAGAAAAACCACAGTCCCTTGCCCAAGTACACACTTCTGAGAAGTAAAGTTGAACCCGAGGGCAAGTACATTTCTGTCATCTGTCTAAGAATAATGCCAAAATGTCCTCCATTTTGATCATGCCTAAAAACATGCATTTATATTAACATTTTTTAAAAAAACCTCAATTTTTTGCACGTCCTCCATTTTTATAAAAATGTGTCCTACATTTGAAAATGTTGCCCTACATTTGCCCTACATTTGTCTCAGTTTGGAGGTCCTCACTTATGGCAACCCTACCTGCACCAGACATTGAAATCATGAGCCACTCTAGTTATTGGACTGCAAGTCCAGGCATTCCTTGGTATACTGGCTAGAACTGCTAAGATTTGCAATTCAATAACATCTGGATTGCCATGTGATTTCCATCCCTGTTATAAATATAACCAGCATGGTACCCTGGAGATATAAGAGGAAGAACCAACTAAAGAGACAAGTAAAATTTCTGAATTATACATGGAATACTGACACCACCTGTTGTAATATGTACAAAAAGCAGCCACTGAAATATGCTATATGCTAACAGTGAATTTGATTCTCCAAACATAGATGCTTAGGCATCCAAAATAGCACCTTCCATGAACAAGTGAGAGGTAAAAATAATAACAAAGGAGGCATGAAATGCTAACAAATATTAGGGAGAGGGAGGGAAATCCAGGCAGTAAGGGAAATAGAATGCAGAGTCTGGGAGGGGTATGATAAACTAGTTGGGAGTCCTGAAAAGGAAAATTCAACTGTGCAACATTTTGTTGGGTGTTCCATTTGTTATTTGAAAAGTTCAATACACTTTGTATTTGAGAGGGATTTGGGGGGAGGGGAATATGATCGCCCTTTCTGAAAATTCTCCTTAAGGTAGTCTGAAATCTCATTTTATACCATTTAAACAGATATCACTTCAGTCCACTAAAATTCAAGTCATTTCTTTTTTAAAAAAGATGTTAAGTGCTTGGAAGGAGAGTGACTAGATTTTATCGAGCATTAAAAAAGCCATGATATATAGGCTGCTATCAACTGTTGTTCTTAACTTTCATTACCCACCTCATCAAAGTCATCACCAATTTTTCTTGTAAGAGCTTCTGTAATTTCCTGAGCAATATCTTGCTGTTCAGTGATATCTTGCATCATGTCATCAATTTTGTCCAAGTCCCTGAACAAGCAAACAAAGAAAATCCATGCCACTGAGTTGTTTGATAAACTTCCAGACTACATTTCAAAATTATCAAGGTGGCAAAAATCACTAAAATATCATAGACTAGGGAACCATCAACACACAACAGCATGAAAAGCAACAGTATGGTTTAGATGTTAAACAAATTGTAAAATATTGAAAGCCTCTGGTGTTGAAAGCCTGAGAAAATAACAAAGTCTTTGCCAGCTGCCTAGGAGATATTAGCTTAAAAATCAGGCAAGAGTCCCTGATGAGAAAATGTCATAAATGCAGTGTAACTACTGTCCCATCAGTCATCACCACATTTCAGATTGATGGGATATCTGAAGGAGAACCTCCAAAGACAAAGTCAGTGCAATTTCAGAAAGATGTAGAACTCCTCCAAGTACCAAATTGCATACATGTTTAAAGTACATGAACTAGTCCTTGCTGGACTTGGAAAGAATTCAGTAACCCATGGAGATTCTTATTGGTCACACCTAAGTTATGCTTTTAGTGGCCAAGTCCAAGTAAGTCTCCTAACAGCTGTAGGATTCTATATCCAGAATTCTTCAAAGGAAGCACCATGTACAATATACAGCAGTACATTAACAAGATAGCAGTTCCTCCACTGCTGAACAGGAACAGATTTTAGCTTAGTATGAAAAAGAAGGGTGTCCCTAAAGCTCAGGCACAGGACATATGTTTTGCCTGCAAGTATCTCAGGGCAATTGGAGTGGAGGCCTATTTTAAATGGAGTCTCAGTCCGAACAACTCAGGTTCAGATTTGCTGTGGTCCTGACATTTCTTTGGACTGCCACAGGTCATATGAAAATGCCAGATGGAAAATCACTCTTAGACATAAAGCATAGCAGTCCAAACAAAGCCAGCCCACCACACTCTACAAAACCCTATCAACATAAGAGAATCTAACCAAAACAATGGCCCAGCATGCATACACATGTTGAGAGAGACAAAAGTAAATGATGGGGCACATTTGTTGACAGTCTTTTCAACTTACATATTTTCATGTACTTTTTTCATAGCTTGGGCAGCATAGCCCATATTCTTGAACACTTCTGTGTTGGTGTAGGAGTTTTCAAGTGCTTCACGCTGAAATTCAATAGTAGAAAGCGTCCCATCAATTTGAGTCAACTGCTTCTCGTATCTCTTTTTTCTTTTCAGTGCCTGTAGTGCAGCTGTCAGCATAAAGAGAGGGAGATTATTAGCTACATATCAAATAACTTTGCCTCTCTTAGCCTAGTGTCTTCCAGATGATTTGGGCTACAAATCCCATCTTGTCCTGTAATCACATCCAAAGGACATATTGCCTAAATATGATGGGAATCACAGTCCAATCTACCTGGAAAATATGAGACTGGGAAGGTTTCTTGTAATCCAGTGCAAAAAAAAAAGTGCCAGTTGCTTTAATACTTAATACACATTGCCAAATAACATGGAAGAAAAATGAAACAAAATGAAAAACCTGAGTGAAGGCAAAATAAAGAGATCTTAGAAATCCATCAGATCACAAAGGGAACCCTTCCTAAGTTTTAAAAGACAAGCTGAATTTGTATTTGAGAAGGAAAAAAATAGGTTTGGAGTGTGTCCAAAGGAGGGCGACCAAAATGGTGAAGGGTCTGGAAACCATGCCCTATGAGGAGAGAACTAGGGAACTGGGTATGTTTAGCCTGGAGAAGAGAAGGTTGAGGTGATATGATAACCCTGTTTGAATATTTGAAGGGATGTCATATTGAGGATGGAGCCAACTTGTTTTCTGCTGCTCCAGAAAATAGGACCTGGAACAACAGATGCAAGCTAAAGGAAAAGAGATTCCACCTCAACATTAAGAGGAACTTCCTGACAATAAGAGCTGTTTGACAGTGGAACACGCTTTCTCCGAGTGTGGTAGTGTCTCCTTCTTTGGAGGCCTGTAAACAGAGGCTGGATGGCCATCTGTTGGGCATGATTTGATTGTGAGTTCTTGCATGGGAAGGGGTTGGACTGGAAAGCCCTTGAGGTCTCTTCCAATGCTATGATTCTATGACAAGTCACCCTATCATTAATATTCCTGCTCGGGTCTTGCAGACTCAAAACTGTGGCTTCCTTGATTGAATCAGATATCCATCTGGAATACCATTTGCCTCTTTTCCTACTGCCTTCTGTATTACCAAGCATTATTGCCTTTTCTATTGAATCCTGTCTTCTCATAATATGGGCAAAACACATCAGTCTCAGTTTAGTCATCTTGGCTTCTAGAGAGAGTTCAAGCTTGATTTGCTCTCAGACCCATTGATTTATCTTTAAAGCAGTCAGAAGTATCTGCAGAACTCTTCTCCATCATTCATCCCTCCTTCAAAAGGAAGTTTGAACTTCTCACTGCTCAAGTAAACCTGAAAGCATATATAAGCCTACAGTGCAGCTGCTGTATTTCTGAAAGAATATCGTGGGGGGGGGGGGGGATTTAGAGAAGAACCACTATGAATTATGCAAAAGTAGTTGACTCAGAACCATCAGCCTGCTTTCTCATTGGTGGGGAGAGGTACAATAGCAACTTTGTTATGTTATGGTAGGAAAAGGACACAGGAGGCTAAAATGTGAGAATTCTAATGTCACAGACCATCTGGTCCTGTTGGACTGGCCAGGCAACTCCTACATGTCCTCGATTTGTCTCATGAACTTACCTGGGAATTCAAACCTTTTTAGGATGAATAGTTCCTATTCATTTCAACTTTCTCCTGAACCATTTAGAATCTAGATCTAGACAAATACGTACATTGTTGTCCAATAAATATACTTTAATCATTTTGCAAGGCTTCATATCCTATTGCTCTGTTTATTGCTCATTGCTACAAAATCAGACATCCAGACCATTTCAAGAACACACATAGTTATGATATGCATATTATACACTATAACAACATGCAGCATATACAATGTGAACATCCTAAAGAAATATAAGTAGAGGCAGGTTGTTGGAATACTCCAAATTAATTCAAGTACCATTGTCAGATTAAAGTAAGATTGCTGATTGCAATGATGGCGAAAGACCCAGCAACTCTCAGCGATTCAAAGTCATGGTCAGGTTTGTCAGCAGACAGCAGAACAGAAAAGTCAAAGTTTTTCACTTTAGTCAGTAATTTAGTTCCTTGATTAGTAGATACACAACTAGCATGACCTCCTTTCAACTTTTCTCAATATTGGAAACAGACTTACTTCACAGATATTCTGAAAGACTGGAAAAAGAAGATTCCCATTCCAAATATTCAGAAAAAGAAGAGGGCCAGAGAAGTACCAGAGAGTAATCTGAGGAAATAAATAGCACAGATCACAACACCATATAGATATCCTCTAATACTGATTTAATAGTGCCATGATTTTGAGGAATAGTATAAACATTGTAGCACAAAGAAAGAGAAACATCTGTGCTGTTTTATGGAGTTCTATTGAACACAGCCATATGCTGAATTAAAAGGAAACCTTTGAAATATCTGGACATTAATCAAGGATTGAATTCATTCAGACAGGCAGTTCATCAGTTTAACAAGTAGCAATAGCAAGTACTATACCGCTTATCAGTGCACTTAAGCACTCCTTAAGTGGTTTATTAGGTGTAAGCTAATTGCCCCCAACAATCTGGGTACTCCTTTTAGCGATCTCAGAAGGATGCAAGCCTGAGTTGAACTTGAGCCTTTCACTGGTATTGAACTTGCAACCTTATGGTTTGTGAGTGAATGGTTGCAGTACAGGCATTTAACCACTGTGCCACCAGGGCTCTTTGGCCATTTCTCAAATCAGAAACTAGACACAAAATGAAGGAAATTGTTTTCTTCATCCATGATTCCATTGATCAAAATCACAATTATGTCCACATGACACATAAGATCCAAGATAGCTCCTTGAAAATGTAGATGGTTTGCCAATTTTTGGTTCATAGCTGCAGCATGCATGTCACATCATTTTGGAGCACTCTCCCAACTCACAAATTTTTGGAGAGAGCAGAAGGAACAACAGAATAATAAGAGCAAAATTCCACTTGTGAATCCCTAGATTCCAACCCAAACCTGCAGGGCTTAAACTGAATTTACTTCCTTTGTGTTTTTAAAAATATCAAGTAACCAGTCAGAATATTAGAGTGGGGAGAAAACTGGAAATCAAGTTAGGAGTGTATTGCTTGGCTTATTAATTCGGCTTACCTCTCCTAGTTTAATTTTCAATTCAGGCTGCATCCTGATCTTATCAGAAGGTTTTTGCCACCAAATTTGCCACCTGAATACAGCCCGGGTCCATCTCCGCTTCCAGGAACACTCCAGCAACCATTTTCTTAAGCCGGAAAACTTCCAGATCTGAAAAGAGCCGCGTGGGGAAGCAGGCATAGACCTGGATTGTGTTCAGGCAGCAAATTTGGTGGCAAAAACCTTCTGATAACATCAGGATGCAGCCTGAATTGAAATTTAAACCCGGAAACGTATGCCAAATTAATACACCAAGCGATAAGCTCTTTCCTAAATGTCTTTAGTGAAAATTGACTCAAAATATTGTTTTTATTATTTTGTGACAAACCATTCTCTTGTAAAGGATTGGTTTTATTTGAACTGAAGTAGATTAACTCTACTGCACATGTGGTTTTGACAAATATTTATCCTTAGGGCTTAACTCCTTGGGAGCAGGAGTGCCCAGTTCATGCATCTCACATGAAGTCCTACCGGATCAATTCTGTAAGAGGATTAATGGCTCAAAGATGCATATATATCTACAGGAAATGAACTGATTATTTCCCAGACTCTAAGGCAATTCAAGGTAATTTTCTTCCTTCAGTTAGCACCAAATTAGAAATTTGGAGGAAACACTTTATAACAGTGTTTCCTCCACAATATACTTGGGGCAGGGCTGGCTCTACCATAAGGCAGAATGAAATGACCACCTCATTCAGCAGAGCTTTGGACCAGCAATAGATACCCAACAGCCATTCACAGAAACACAGAGTTGGAAGAGACCTCAGGGGTCATCCAGTCCAACACCCCTGCCACGCAGGTACTCACAATCAAAGCACTTCTAAAAGATGGTCATCCAGCTTTTGTGTAAAAATCTCCAAAGAAGGAGAATCCACCCTGCTCCAAGGCAGCATATTCTTCCTAAACCCTGTGCCCATTTCCCTCTCTTGGAAGACAGAGCTATGTCCTCATTCCCTAAACCAGACAGTTACTGTTGTACATGGTCTGGGATGCTATCCACTTATCTTTCTGCTTCACATCTGAATATCCCAACTGCTGGTCTAGTCAGCTTCTCTACATGGAATAAAGGGGCAAATACCATTTTGTCATTTACTTCAGGTAACAAAATAATAATAATAATAATAATTATTATTATTATTATTATTATTATTATTATTATTTGTATCCCGCCTCTACTGTTTGAGGATCAAGACAGGTAAAATACTGTATACTGAGCTTACCCTTCTTGTGGGAAGCAAATTCAAGGCACATGTTTGTTTAACAAGAAACTATTTCTTATAAAACTCTCAAGGAGATCCGGGATGAGACCTTTCAAAATAAAAACAGCTCTCACATAAACTCACTCTTCCATCTCAGAGATAATGATGTTGCACATGCTGTTATCTGAAACTAGTTTGTATATGTTTTCTGAAGCTAAGCATTTTCTTTGTTTATTTAGTATATTTATATACAGTCCAACAATAGCTGTCTGGGATCTTTAGAATAAAAATTAGAACCACACAGAGACATAAACAGGAAATCAAGAAAACAAACCCAGCAACAGCATAAAAACAGAATAAAATTAGCCACAGAGAATTAACACTTAGTAGGAATGATGTAACAAAAGCACAAATGTTCAAAACTTTAAAAGCTGGAAAATGAAAAAGAGCTTCACCTGGTGAAAGAAAGACCATGACACAGCATCAGGTTAAGCCATACCTCAACCAAACAGCCATCTTTCACTTTCCTTAGAAACCATCCAATTTGTTATTATCTATTGTTTTATATATATTTTGTTATTATCCTGTAGAATGTATGCTATTGGCAGGTTTCATTTTTATTGATTTTTTAATTGTATGTACAGTGCTGTGTAAATCTATAGCACTATATAAATAAAGTTTAATAATAATAATAATAATAATAATAATAATAATTGTTAGGAACACCTGGAAAAGGGATTCAGAAGAAGACTCCATCTAACCAGACGCATGGAGTGCTGCCTTAGTTCACACATTCTACAGTGTGAGAGAGGTCATTTAAATGCAAAAATTGCCAATATTGATCATTATCTTAACTGTGACAAAACACTTTCAGTCTAATACTATGTCATTTCAACTACAGGAACAAAGCTTCATGCTTTGCTGCCACCAACCCCTGCCCCACTTTTTACTGGCCAGTAAACAGGAAGAGAATCAATTCATTTGAGATATGGGTGCTGGAGAAGAGTGCTGAGTTTACTCTGGAAGCCAAGATGACATGACTGAGGCTGTCGTACTTTGGCCACATCATGAGGAGGCACAACTCACTGGAAAAAACAATAATGCTAGGAAAAGTGGAGGGAAGTAGAAAGAGAGAAAGGCCATATGTTAGATGGATGGACTGTATTAAGGAAGCCATGGGTATGAATTTGAAGGACCTGAGCAGAGCAGTGGAGCATAGGGAGTCTTGGAGATGTCTCATTTACAGGGTTGCCATTGCTCGAGATCGACTCGAGGGTGGATAACAACAACAACAATACAGCCATGTGAGGGAGGGCTGCGTTAGTTTTGGAGGGAAGAAGACAATGTGTCATAATTGTACATCATGGAACCTTGTGGCATGTCCTCCTGATCCAAGATCTGTTAACCTTTATAGCTGTAGGAGTCCTGTCCCATATTCAATGTGCCAGTCCTAGGTCATTAATAAAGAGTAACTGGGTCATAACACTGTATAATACAGTGGAGCCTTAGTATCCACTCGAATTTGGTTCCAGGACACCCAGTGGATACCAAAATCCATGGATGCTCAAGCCCCATTAAATACAATGGCAGAGTACAAAGGTGTCCCTTATATAAAATAGCAAAATCAAACTTTGTTTTTTTAATTTATATATTTTTAAATTATATTCAAACCAAGGATGCTTGAATCCATGGATAAAAAGATCCATGGATACAGAAGACTGACTGCACACATGTATTATGCTGAAGTACCTTGTTACCATTCATGTCACAAAAGATAAAATAGAATCTCTTGCTTAATTGTTGTGGCTGAGGGATGGTCGGTGATCAACTGGGTCTTGCTCCAAGTATTAGTAGAAGTCATGAGTGGGTAGGAGATGAGAAAAGATTTGGATCACAAGTATGGCACTGAGGGAAAGGCATTGACCTTTTCACCTCATACAGTTTCCTAATTCAAGTCACACATCCCTTTCAAAAGAGGAACAAAAGAACAAGGAATGCAATCATTAAATGACTGAACAGGGAATGATTAATCCACTTCCCTCCAGTTTTTAATTACAAATCCAGAAGACCTACTCCTACATCTTTTATATACCATAAGAAATCATATTAAGAAATCATATATAAGAAATCCTTGCCCATCCTGGCTGGCAGTCCGGGGGGGTGATACAGTCAATCTGATGCTGAAAAATATAATCAATGCATGCCTTCTTGTCTTAAGGAGGCAGTGGTCAGACCACTCCTAAAAAAGCCCTCCCTGGACCCTCTGGATAGAAATAACTATAGGCCAGTCTCGTTGTTGCCATTCTTGAGCAAGGTGACCGAGAGGGCAGTCGCCAATCAACTACAGGCAGTCTTGGATGAAGCTGATTATCTGGACCCATTTCAAACCAGATTCAGGGCGGGATACGGAGTTCAGACAGCCTTGGTCGCCTTAGTCAATGATCTCCATCTAGGCATCGACAGGGGAAGTGTGAACCTGCTGGTGCTCTTAAACCTCTCAGCAGCCTTCGATATAATCAGTCATGGTATCCTTCTGGAACGCCTGAGAGAGTTAGGTATCGGAGGCACTGTTCTACAGTGGTTCTGGTCCTACCTCTCAGGCAGATTCCAGATGGTGGCGCTAGGAGAGAGCTTCGGCTGATACGCCAGCTGCCCCCGTTCCTGGAGCAGGGAGACCTTGAAACAGTTGTACATGTGCTGGTCACCTCTCGATTGGACTTCTGTAAGACGCTCTACATGGGGCTACCCTTGTGCCAAGTTCAGAAACTTCAACTTGTACAAAATATAGCAGCCAGGTTAATTACAGGTACTCGTCGTAACAATCACATAACATCGGTTTTGAAATCCCTTCACTGGCTGCCAATTAGTTTCCAGGCAAGGTACAAGGTGTTGGTGATTACCTTTAAAGCCCTACATGGCTTGGGTCCAGAATACTTAAGGGATCGCCTTCTTCTGTACTGTCCATCCCGCACTCTAAGGTCCTCGGGGAAGAATCTACTTCAGCCAATAAAATCTAGGTTAACTTCAGTCACCCAGAGGGCCTTTTCCATCGCAGCTCCGAAGCTATGGAATGACCTGCCGAAGGAGATCTGCCACATTCCTACTCTTACAGCCTTTAAGAAGGCTCTTAAGACGGATCTCTTCCGGCAGGCCTTCCCTACCTAATTCCTCTCCCCATTTACTGTGACTTATGTCACTCTGTCCACC
Organism: Sceloporus undulatus; assembly: GCF_019175285.1. Classification (NCBI taxonomy): domain Eukaryota; kingdom Metazoa; phylum Chordata; class Lepidosauria; order Squamata; family Phrynosomatidae; genus Sceloporus; species Sceloporus undulatus. The sequence continues at coordinate 212,665,148 of NC_056525.1, read as the reverse complement.
AATTCTTCTCTTAAATTAATGAGAAGAATTAAATTAAATTTAATTGAAATTATATTCTGGCCTCAAAAAGAAGAGCCCTCTCTCCACCCCAACTGTCATCATCAGACCTAGGAGGGAGTGAAAAAGACAGGCCTGATTTTCATCAGGCCTAACTATAAATTTACTATAACTCACATCGCTCTGTTTTATTTTCTTGTATTTTATTTATTTTTTGTATTTTATTTTATTCTCTTTATTTTTATTGTTGTAACCTGCCCGGATTGGGCAGGCTATAAATAATAATAATAATAATAATAATAATTATTATTATTATTATTATTATTATTATTATTATTATTATTATTATTATATTCTTTCTGCTTCAGGTCTGGAAATGAGCTTTACACACTGTTGTCATAGACTAGGAAGAACAAATTATATACTCTGTGAAGAACTTAGCTCTCCCTGCCCCCTCCTGCCACGTGAAATATATTTTTTTTACATTTTGCAAGTTCATTTTAAAAGCCACTTCCTTGAAGACTAGAACAAAGCAGATGCTGGAATCCTTTTCCCACCCCGCTGTCTGGTCCACTTCACTACCGACACACATTCCTGTGAACAGGCTGCTAGGCTTGTTCTGCAGTAACATGAAACTCTTGCCTCATTACTCAGCTTCCAGTAGCAACACAAGGAATTAACTGTGGCCTACACTGGGGTCTTGTGTCCCTTGTTGCTGATTCCCTCCCAATTTTATTACTGATGCAGGCTTTGATGGACTCTCCTTTCATATACACATTACTCTTTCTACACTGATCCTAGTGATAAAGAAGTGAGCCGTGTTAGGATTGCTGAGGTATAGATGTGTTCATATACACACAAAGGCCCTGAGTTGGTGTCATGTGGATCATCACAGTGTACATTATTATGATGGCAGCATGAGCAACTTCTTTCTTTCTTTCAGCTACTCAAAGGTGCTACAAGATCTCTCTACATACTGGTTCTACAGACTAACATGGCTATATCTTTGAATTCTATTATTATGATTATTTGTTTTATTTAGGTCCTGCCTTTGCCCCAAAATTAGGATTCAAGGAAACTGCTCAAAGTCTAGCAAATGATTTTGATCCCCTAAGACAGAAAATTCCACAAGCATCTTTCTTCTTCTCTGCCAGTAAAAATAAAACAAAGTAAACAGGTAACAATTGCATCCCAAACCCACTGCCTGAGCCTGTTCTGCTTAATGGTACATCCAGTTCTGGTCAGAAGTGACCACTAGCCATCCATCAGTTCCCTGCTGATGAAAATGTTGTGTTATATATTTCAATATTTAATTTCTTGGATGCTTTGTCTGACAGTTATTTTCTAACATATCCTCTATCTGTCCCAGTTTGGCAGGGACAGTCCCAATGAATCGTCTGTCATCCCACTTTTTCTGCTGCTTTGTAAATGGTCCAGTTTCTCTCTCCTCTCACTTCCCTCTTTGTCCTCAGTCAATCTTGACTACACTTTGATGTTGCTTGACCACATGTGTGTCTAGTTTTTTATCTATGAAATGTTGGAAGGCAGGCTCTCATGAGTTTTTTGCTGCACATAATAGCAACACGTCCTGCTGTTGGAAAAGGTGCTTGTGAAAATACTATGCAAAGGCTACTGGGACAGGCTTTAACATAAAGCTTTATAACAGGAACTATTAGAATATTATCTACCATAGCTCTCTTTATTAGTCAAGAGATAAATCTGAAAAGGGACCATATCTGGATCACTTAAAAGTCTCCTTCTGAAACAAATTGCAAATAGCTATATTACTCCCTTCTGGTTTTTCTTTCTTTCTGTGAATACAAAAGACATTTCCTTTTTTGTGTGAATATAATAGAAGTTTCCTTATCTACAGTTTACACACCAGTGGAGACTTCCTTTACACTTCCTACAGAAAGGGCGAAAAGCCCTTGTGAAATCTCCTTAGATTTATAGTCTTCAAATCACAGGGATTATATTCAAACATTACTCTCCTATAAAATGCTGCAAAGGTTGTGATCTTGTGAACTGACATGTTAATTTTTAAATACGGTCTGTAGGTATATAATCACAAAAATACATTTCAGCACTGCTTCTATGTTTGAGGGGTTCAACTCAGCCTGCCTTCCCCTCCTTTGCTATTAACATCATAATGTAGCACTTACACACAGAGAACCATCTTCAAACTACTGAACTGCCACAAGCTCCTCTCATTTCTTTAAATCTGCATCTTTAATCCCTGGAAATTACTTTTGAGTAGATGCATAAAAGATGCCAGCCTCTGAAGATTCCAGCCACAGATGCTGGCCAAAGGTCAGGAAGAAACTCTTCTAGAACATGGTCACACAGCCCGAAAAACCCACAAAATCTATGGGTGCCATCCATGAAAACCTTCGACTTCACATAAAGGATTGTCCTGATAAGGTTTAGATGAGAATAAAGACTTGAGAATTAAAGCCTTATGGTAGAATCCATAAACTACATGATCTACTGCAGCAGTGGTGGTGGAGAACACATGACCTTCCACATACTGTCAAACTGTAATACCCATCACCTTCAGCCAGCATAGTGAACAATGATGACGGGTGGCACAGTCCACAAGTTGCCCATTCTTGAATTTACTGCCTAATGTCTTCTTCAAATACATAAATATGGGCAATGGAAACCTACTGAGCTGATGTTCCAAAGTAAACATTGAATCACCTTGCAGAGATGAAGCCTCAGTTTTACTACCATGTTATGCTAAACATAGTTGCTGCTAGGAGTGGAGGGTTAAGTGTGCTTAGTACTGACCACTTTCTTTCCTCCCTGCATGGCGGCGTACTCTTAGTCCAGATCAGGTAAACCCACAGATACTTCTTTTGCAAAAACAAAAACAAAAAAATCATGGCCAGTTCTAAGCATGTCTTTTAAACTGCTTGCAACATATAATTTGGCCCTAAGAATAAGGCAGGCAACTCCCACAATTGTTGTTCTTCACCAACAATGTTCCTCCCTTCCTGAATCTACCTCATACTAACCCATTGCACAGCTTCTCATATGGCTAGAGCCTAAATTCCAAAACGCGGAGATGTCACAGTATTCATCAGTGTTGTTGACACAACCATACATTCTTATGCCTGTAGCGAGACTTTGAAATAAAGTCATATGTCTCAAAGGTCCTAAAGGGAGTGCCACCAAGAAAAGAAAATGAATCCAGGAGCAAAGATTTCAGCAGGGTTTATTCCAAGAAACTGTACACATGATTGAAAAAAAACCCTTTTTAATTAGAAGAGAGTCAACACAACTTTCTTTGATACTGAAAGGCTGAACATTAAACACTGTCACAAAGCAGAAAGCCATTCTTGGAGTGTGCTATTATAGAAATTTTGAACACACCTACATGACTTCATGCAGCTATTTTTACTGGCTAGCCAAGGGTGGGTCTATGGACACAGGAAAGGCACTGAAATCGTTTCACACAGTAATTCTAGATTAGCTGTCAGCCCAATCCTAAAACGTCCAATGAACCCCCAGTAACAAATCCAATAATATTCATTTGGTTATAGTTACTTATACCACACAATGTTCTTCCACTCAGTTTCAAACAATGGTGCTGGTTAAAAAAAAGGAGTGTACCTGTGCATTACTGTAAAAGTATACTGTATCCATAGATACAAGATCAAATGAAGAAACATTTTTAGGTGCTCAAATCAAAGGGGGGGGGGGAAATAAAACCAAAATAAAACAGGATGTTACAAATAGTCCTAGGGCCATTCTCATCTTGGAATCATTTATATTATGGGTATAGTAATTCTAAACCAGCTCATTTAAAACCAAGTCCTGCTCAATTAACTTTAATGGAATTTATTCCCTGGTTAATGGGTTCATAATTTGGGGGTTAAATTTAGTATTAGGTGTGCACAATTAAGCACCATAACAAAACCAAAGTGTCATGCTTTCTGGAGCCAGCCTGGTGTAGTGGTTTGAGCATTGGACTATGACTCTGAAGAGTAGGGTTTGAACCCCCATTCAACCATGGAATCCCACTGGGTGACCTTGGGCAAGTCACATTCACTCAGTCTTAGAGGAAGGCACAGGTAAACCATCTCTGAACAAATCTTGCTGAGAAAGCCCTGTGATAGGGTCACCTTAGGGTCTCCATAAGTCAGAAATTACTTGAAGGCACACAACAACATGCTTTCTGCCTAAATGATTCACAATACAGTGGTTCCTGCCCCCTCTGTATTGTGCCCGTAACTCCGGATTAAAGACACAAGACCCCAGTGAAAGTGGAAAAGCTGCAAATAAAAAAATTGGGGTTTTTTTCCACCCGAGATAACACTTCTCTAGGCATTTGTAGGTCCTCCACTGTAACTTTGTCAACATATGCCAGAAGTTAACCATAGAATTGTGCCAGAGGATCTACAAATGCCTAGAAAAGTGTTCCCTCTAGGAATCTCTAGGTCCTCCAGCATGCTTTCTGCAGACATTGACTGTAGAGTAGACCCGGAGGACCTACAAACTCCCAGGGAAAACATATTAATCAAATCCATGAATAATCAAATCCGCAAAAGTCAAAGCCGCAAACATGGAGGGCAGACTGTATGAATTTGCAACATGCAGTTTTGGGACATGGCCTTTATAGTCATTTATTTCCAAAGATCCATAAAAGTGACTAAAGTGTGCTTCCTGTGGCCAGCTTATTTATTAAACCAACCCTGATCAAAGTAACCAGCTTCTGGGTGAGTATAAAGTTCACTGTGTTATAGAAAGTGATGCGGGTGGGGGGGAGTTGAAATAGAAACATGCAGCAAACAATATGAAGTCGAAGGCTTTTATGACCAGTATCCATAGTTTTTTGTGGGTTTTTCGGGCTATGTAGCCATGTTCTAGAAGAGTTTATTCCTGACGTTTCACCAGCATCTGTGGCTGGCATCTTCTGAAAATGCCAGCTACAGATGCTGGTGAAACATCAGGAATAAACTCTTCTAGAACATGGCCATATAGCCCGAAAAACCCACAAAAAACTATGCATCAAACAAGTTTATAGGGGAGCCAATCTTGTGTAATAGGTTTTCCTTTCTGGGGTAGACGCATGGGGACAGTGTAGATAGGATTTTGAGAAGTGGTGTCACTGGGAAGGATTTTGGGACAGAAGTGCAGGGTCTCATTTATCAACATGACCAAGAGACATCCTCCACCCCCAAACATAGCAGGGCTAGTTTAACACAGTTTGAAGTACTGCGATACATGTTGTCATCTAAAAAGGAAGGCCTGTAAGATCATTCAGTGGAGCTTCCACAATTGCCTAACTGTACCTACTGGTTTCCAAAGGCACTTTCTTGGGAACAGAAATGTTTATACATCCTGCATGGCTGCAAATCAGGGAGTGTTGCTTTCAGTATATGTACCAGTATATACTGTATATTGCAGTATATTGCTAATACATACTACTGCACAATATACACTTGTCTCTCCATGTTGGCTAGGGTTAGGAGCACAAGACCCCAGTGAATATGGGGAAACTGCCAATAGCAAAAACACCATGTTTTTACCTGAGAGGACCCCTCTCCAGGGATCTCTAGGTCCTCCAGTGCAATTCTGTGGTCAACATTTGACAGACACTGACCAGAGAACTGAGCTGGAGGAGCTACAGATGCCCAGTAGAGTATTCTGCTTAGGAATCTCAAGGTCTTTCAGTGTGACTTTTAATGTTGACCATAGAGTTGCACTGGGGGACTTAGATATTCCTAGAGAGAACATATTAATCAAATCTGTGAATAATCAAAGCTGCAAATATGGAGGGATGAGTGTATTGTTAAAACAATCCAAAACCCAAATACAGTAGAATTGCCATAGCTGACTGCACCTGTGTGGCGTAGTGCGTGAACATTGGACTACAGCCCTGGAGAACAGGGTTCGATTCCCTGCTCAGCCATGAGAACCCAATGGGTGACCTTGGGCAAGTCACACTCTCTCAGCTCCAGAAAACCTTGTGATAAATTTGCCTCAGGGGTCATCATATGTCGGAAACGAAAGCACACAAGAACAACAAGCTGACAAACAGCACACAGGAGACAGTAACGGAAGAGACAAGTTAAAGGAAGGAAACAGAAAAGTTAAAGGTAGATCATGAATGTCTAGTCCTCCCAGGAAAGTGACATGCCCTTGACATTCTCACCAATCTGAGAGTACCTCCCAAAGAAAATAACTTTATTATTATTTTGACTGATTGATTGACTGACTGGTTTCATTTTTATGCTGCCTTCATCCCAGAAAGGGACCCCAGGCAGCTCACTAATAAAACATTTTTTAAAACGTCACTCACACACACGCACAGAGGGTGAAACAGACACGTCCTCTTTTTCCAGGACCTGTCCTCCATTTTCACCTCCTTCCGTCCAGGAAGAATTTCCAAAAGGTTCTCTAAGAAGCAGGCATTTGTATTTCTGGGAGTGTTTGTAGCTCTCTTTGGCTCATGCCCAGGGTGACCAGAGGTCCACTTTTACCAGGACCTGTCCTCTATTCTGCCCAGGAGGAAATCCCACAAGGTCCTCCATTTCTGAGTAGGACTAAGACGCATGCCCTGATCTTTCTATGACTGTTTTCAATGTTCATTTGCTCATGCCCTGCACTTTTTCCTGACTATCATACAGTTTACATTTTTCCCTGTCCTCCTTTCCGGTGAGGACACCTGGCCACCCTGCCCAACCAAGCCCTCCCTCTCAAGCCCTTCCAACCCGCAAGTCCCTGGCCAGGGGGCTTGGCACTCTGCACATACCCAGGGGCCCTGGACTCAGCCGGCCAGCCCTTCCCTTCGCTTCCCTTCGGGGGCCCCTGGCTCACCTCGCTTGTCCCGGGTGCCGTGCCTCTTGGCCAGGGCCAGCTCCTTCTGGATCCTGGCCTCCAGGTACTCCTGCTTCTTGCTCAGCATCTCCTCTGTCTCCCGGAGCCGGGCCAAGGCTTCCTGGGGCGAGGGACCCCCTTTGCCTTTGCCTTTGCCTTTCCCTTTGGCAAAGCCTCCTCCATCTCCGCCGCCTTTGAAAAACTTCTGGATTTTGCTCATCTTCGCCTCCTTGACCAGGATCTGCTGCCAAAGGAAAAGATCCAGGGATCTGGACTGCGATCTGCCCAAACTTAAGAAGAAGAAAAAGGAGCCAAGGGCTGCAGCTGCTCCATTGCTCCTCTGCGTTCTTCTGGTCCCGAGGAAAGGAAGCGCTCCGGAGGCGGAGGGAGCAGCCACGTGACCCGCCTGCACCTGCCACAGGTGTGTCCACATAGGCAATAGGCCCCGCCCCCAGGCAGGTGAGCATCACCACTGCTGCGCCTGCGCAGGAAGGCAGGCAAACAGAGTACATACTAAAACAAATGACAGTCTTTACCTATAGGGAATCATAGGGGGAATAAGGATGCTCTCCTTGTTTCACCAATAATTATAATGTGGAAAGATTTTCATGACGTAGATGTTTTGTAAACCAATAGTAATACGCTGTAGCCTTGGTCCTGAAGCCTGTTGTTTCATCCCATTGAATTAACTGAATGATGATGGAGCAAGCTTGTTTTCTGCTGCTCCAGAGAATAGGACCAGAGCAATGGATTCAAACTACAGGAAAAGAGATTGCATCACAACTTTGGGGAGAAGTTCCTGACAGTAAGAGAAGTTCAACAGTGGAACCCACTCCCTTGGAGAGTCCAGTCTCCTTCTTTGGAGGTCTTTAAACAGAGGCTGGCCATCTGTCGGGGATGCTTTGACTGCATGGCAGAGGATTGGACTGGACCTTGAGGTCTCTTCCAAATCTATGACTCTATGGATCTAATAGGGAGTATAAGGAGTACTTTTGGCATGGTTGCTAAATGCCAGTATTGTAGCCACAAGGTTGTGAGTTCGATCCCAGGCAAGGCTCCAAGGTCTACTCAGCCTTTCATCCTTTTGTTGGTCAATAAAATAAGTACCCAGCTTGTTGGGAGCAGTTGGTTTACCTATTGTAAACTGCTTAGGTTTGCTAGTTCACTGATAAGCAGTATAGAAATGTACTTGCTGTTTCTATGGCTATAAAAGACCCTGAAAAGCAATGAAATGGCCAGAATTTTTGGTGTCTACTATTGGCCATTTGGATAGAAAATATAGAGCCCCTCAGATTTGTGAGTGAATGGAAGCTGTGCATTTTAGCATCCTGTTGCTGGAACTGATGAGGCCCTCTGAAATTGGTATATATAGATGATTTACCGTATATACTTAAGTATAAGTCGACCTCATGTTTAAGTCGAGGTCAGGTTTTGGGGCCAAAATTAGGGATTTCGCCATGGCCCATGGATAGGTCGAGGGTGAACTTGGAGGCTCCTTCATTGTGTGTATGTGTGGGTATGGCAAGAGAGACTCTCGCTGAGGCTTTCTGTTTCATCATTTCAGCTTTGGAGGCTCTTAAACAAACAGCAATTTCAATCAATCAACCAGGACTCTTTCCACTTGGCTCTTTCTTGCTAAACTCCTCTCTGCACCGCATGGGGAAATCCGAAAGAGCTGCTATCACCTTTCCATAGTAACTCAAAAATATTATTATTATTATTAACTGTGTTTTTAATTTTGTGTAATGTTATAAATTTTAATGTTTTTTTAAATTTTATGTTTTTTTAAATTTTAACGTGTTACCTTTTAATTTATAACTGTTTTAACTCTTAAAATTGTTTAATTATTTTTTAAAATTTATATTTATTCATTTTAACATTCTTGAGTCCCTATGTTGGGAGAAACTGGGATATAAGAAAAAACAACTCAACCTGGGATTTTTGGGTCAATTTTTGATCATAATTTTTTAGACTTATAGATGAGAACTTGCTATTGCTTTATAATACAATCAATGGCATGTATTGTAAAGGGAGCTCACCTCAGCCCTAGCAAAATAGAAGCAAAACAGCCATAATGTAAAGAAATGTAAAGTAAATACATAGATATAGGATGGGGGATACCTGGCTGAATGAGACTGTGTGAAAGGGATCTAGGAGTCTTAGCAGTTGAACATGAGTCAACAGTGTGATGCAGCAGTTAAAAAGGCCAGTGCGATTCTAGGCTGCATCAATAGAAGTATAGTGTCTAGATCAAGGGAAATAATAGTGCCACTGTATTCTGCTCTGGTCAGGCCCCACCTGGAATACTGTGTCCAGTTCTGGGAGCCACAGTTCAAAAAGGACATTGAGAAACTGGAGCGTGTCCAAAGGAGGACGACTAAAATGGTGAAAGGTCTGGAAACCATGCCCTATGAGGAATGACTCAGGGAGCTGGGTATGTTTAGCCTGGAGAAGAGACATTTAAAAGGTTATATAATAGCCTTGTTTAAATACTTGAAGGGATGTCATATTAAGGAGGGAGCAAGCTCCAAAGAATAGGACCCAATGGAGCAATGGATGCAAGCTCCAAGAAAAGAGATTCCATCTCAACATCAGGGGGAACTTCCTGGCAGTAAGGGCTGTTCGACAGTGGGACAAACTCCTTCCTCGGAGTGTAGTGGAGTCTCCTTCCTTGGAGGTCTTTAAAGAGAGGCTGGATGGCCATCTGTTGGGGATGCTTTGATTGAGATTTCCTGCATGGCAGAATGGGGTTGGACTGGGTGGCCCTCTTCCAACTCCACGATGCTATTCTATTCTATAAGCACATGTGCTCCAGAGCACTCCCAGAAAGATATTCATGCTGACTGAGCCTCTTATTAGCCCTCCCTCCAAATCACCATAATGTTGGACCTCATAATCCAAAACCTATTTCTCCCAAGTCCCTCAAGACGAGCAATGGAGCTTTGTTTCTTTTATTGCCTGGGGTCACTGCATCCTTATGAATGGGAGGCCCCCAGAAAAGACCCAGCCACCATCACTTGGCATCCTAGGAGTAGTTTATTGTAATGAGTGCAGAGAACTAAAGCCACTCCCTTCCTTCTTCTCTCAAGCTCAATCGTATCGACACTGCAAAAATAACCCAGCTCCACACCACTTTAACTCCCCTGGCTCAATGGAATTCTGGGATGTTTAATTTTGTGAGATACATTTAGCCTTCTCTGTCAGAGAGCTCTGGTGTCACAATAAACTACAGTTCCCATGATTCATGAGGGCAGTTAAAGGCGGTGTCAAACGGATGTCCAAGCTCCGCCCCCGTGGTGATGTCAGCGATGACGCCACAGCCTTCTGAACCCCTCCCAGCTTCTAGGCAAGGAGATGGCTGAGCGCGCATGCGCGGTAGACGACCATGGCGGAACTGGAGATCGGGCAACACTGCGAAGTGGAACATTGCGGGCAGCTGGGTAAGAGAGCCCTTAGTTGGAGAATAGGTTTGGCGGAGTGATCATAGTAACTAGACTTCCGGGTCCTCAGTTGAGATGCAGACCCTGCTTTTGGGTCGCCGCTCTTGCCACTCTCGACGGGAAACCGGAAGTATAGAGTCATGTTTCGTGCTTTTACCCTTCCCGTCCGATGAACCAATCGGAGGAGAGGTGGGCGTGTCTTCGGGCCTCGTTCCGTTGCTAGGTTACCAGAGGAGTTTGTCAGGGCCTAGTAGTGTCTCACTCTCTCTTTGGTCCTCCAGGTATTTGGGACTTCAACTCCCAGAATCCCTGACTATTGGCCAACGTGGCTGAGGCTTCTGGGAGCTGAAGTCCATAATATCTCTTAAAGGACACAATTTGGGGACCACTGGTCTATATGGACACTGTGCCCAAAATTTTGGGCCAATCTTCTCATGTACTCTCTTCTGGATCTAGTTTCCAAAGTCGCTTAAACCCTTTTTAAATGAAACGGCCATCATCTTCACATAAATCTAAATAAAACTCTCTTTTATTTCTGTGGTTGCATTTCTTGATTAAATACGTCCTGAGGTTGCATACATGTATTTGTGAGCCGCCTTGGGTCCCTTTCTGGGCATAGAAGAAGGCAGCGTTTGTTACTGCAGCAGGAACTGAGGAAGTATTCTGTGTCATGCATTGTATATAATAACTTTGTTGGTACGTTATTAGTACTAATTGCACTTTTATGTTTTGAATTTTTTAAAATAAATATTAGTTATTTAAAAAAATAGAAGCCTGCATAGAAATTAAATAAATACATACACAAAATATAAGTAAAACAAGGTCTTTAGGAACCAACTCTCTTGATTTAGGCATCCAACTAATTTGCTTGAAATCATCATAGCACAATCATCTCCAATGTTTAACCTATTGTTTAAAAGGGCTTCCTGTGGCGAGGCAGCTAATAATATCTTAGGGGAAAGTGTCTGTCATCTGTCGAATATAAATGCAGATGATGGTTTCTCTTCACTTTCAGACTTCCTACCTTTTGTCTGTGATGGCTGTTCAGGAGTTTTTTGGTAAGGAACTGCTTTTTATTATTTCCACATCACAGGCTGCGTTCTTGGGACTTTAATAGAAACTCAAGCAAATATGTATAGCCTCAAGGAATGTAGGACTTGAATTTATGTGGCAGGGGATAGGGAAGGAGAAAATAACAGAGCAGTGGGAAAGGCAAGGCAAACTGGGTGAATATGAGAAAACTGAGCATTTTACAAACATACTTGAATTGAATTTGTAACTGAATTACAAATATTGAATTGGCTTATTTTAAGATGGTGCACACCAAATCAATGTAACTTTCCCATCCCACGCTAATCCTTTTTTTTAAATGTTGTTTCACATAATAATGCTGTCTTTATCTTTCTGTTACTGTAAGTCTTCAGCACAGAAGTCGAGCTGCTCATGGTTGTTCTGAGGTAAGCTGATAATTGATCGTTAATCTGCATCCTATAAATCCTGACTACTTCAGTCAGTAATGAAGTTCATTTCCCTTAAGTTCATTCAGAAGGCATGCTTCATAATTTTAATCCACACACGAAAATAACCCCCTTTTCAGTCCATACAATCCTCATAGAGAAAATTCCGTTCATGCTGGAATCAAGTGGAGAAAACTGGGTGAACTAAATAAAGTGAAACCATTTCTGATGTCAAGGTAACCTAGAACAATTTCCCAATAACTTGTGAACAGCCCCATTTGCACAGACCAAGCTGTGATCTTTCAGATGTTGGTAGATCCCAAAATCCTCATTCACCGCTATCAGTGGTCAAGAATGTCAAAACACCTGAAGACCACAAGTTCCTGCCCACAGCCCACTGAGCTTTTTTCCTTGAAGTCCTACCTACCGTAGGGAATGTGCACATTGCATGTATGAAAGACCCCTTTAAAAGGGTCATGCTGCTTCACTGATATTAACTTATGGCAGGGTAGCGATTTGGAATGGACATGTATGCATGACCAAGCCTGGGACATGGACATCTGAATTGTTACATATTCCCTTGTAAAAGAAAATGATTTGGCATTCATTTTGAGCCAGCTAAATTTGCTTTGTGCTTGTCCAGCAATGAAGTACTGTGAGCCAGGATTCCTATCCTGCATTCCTGGTTTGTAAGGCAAATGCAAATCCATGTGTTATAATTCAGATATGCGTAGCCCAGATAATTAAAAAGAGTTCATGTTGGAAAAAAGGTGCATGTAAGCAAAGGCTTCCTTGCTGTATTATGAAATGATGCATACCTGAACAAAACTATTCCTTTCCTTTCTGGTTTCTGCCACCTTTCACTTACATTAAATAAGGCTTTTTATTGCTTTTGAGCTGTGAGGTGTTTAGTTTAAGCTGTGCTTCTCTGTGGTAGACATTTTCTTCTTAGACGTTCCCAATAAACTAGAGGCTGTATTCTTCACAGTAGCTTCTGTATTGATGAATACTGTAGTAATAATTTGTTTCAGATTACTTTACAGTCAGCTCTCAGCTCTCATGGGGATTAGAGTTGCAGGATGACCACAAAACTGGGGAAAAATGAGAATATAGGACACTTTTTTTTACCTGAGAGAACAGTTCTCTAGTATTTCTGTTCCTCCACTAAAAGCTGACCATCAAATCACTCTGGAGGACCTAGAAATGCCTAGAGGCATCTATTTTTCACCATGTATAGGGCAGATATAACTCTGATTACTAATGTTAGGGTAGTCCAAGCCATTATATTCCTAATTACCATGTATGGATGTAAGAGCTGGACAGTGAAGAAAGCTGACAGAAAGGAAATCAACTCATTTGAGATGTGCTAGAGAAAAGTACTTAGGATACTGTGGATGGCCAGGAAGACAAACAAATGTTTTCTAGAACAAATCAAGCCTGAACTCTCTCTAGAAACTCAGGCCTGAACAGACAGGCCAAAATAAAGCTGCTTCGGATCACTTTAGAGGTATGCTGTTTAAATGATGCATGCGTCCTAAGAGGCCAGAAGCTGTGCCAAAGCCATGCTCCAGTCCTGAGGACTAAGAGCACAGCTTTGGTGCAGCTTCTGACCTCTTAAGGTGTGTGTGTCATTTAAACAGCATACCTCCAAAGTGACCCAAAGCAGCTTTATTTTGGCTTGTCTGTTCGGGCCCTATGATAACTAAAATGAAGCTGTCAAACTTTGGCTGCATCATGAGAAGTCATGATTCATTAGAAAAGACAATGAAGCTGGGAAAGGTGGAGGGCAGTAGAAAGAGAGGAAGACCACACACCAGATGGCTAGACTCAACCAAGGAGGCCATGGGCCTGAACCTGCAGGACCCGAGCACAGCAGTTGAAGACGGGATCTTAGAGATGTCTCATCCACAGAGTCATCATGAGCCAAGGTAGACCCAAGGACAGTTCACAACAACAATGGGGAACAGCAGAGGAAGTGACCAGTACTGTAATCTATGAATGCTTAACTCACAAATGTGGAAGGATGACTGAATTAGCATGTAATCTTTTTATTTTATTCAGTTTCCCTAACTTTACTAGTTGTGAATATTTCTCTCTCTCCCCTGACATTCTCCATTGCCCTCTTGACATTCTGGCAACAATGGTTCATGTGGTAAGAATGAGCCAAGAAAGACTACTAATGTGCAATGTATACTTGAGAATATGCTAACATCATGTAAGACAGTATTTTAACAGATTTTGTAACACGTGGTCTTTGAACAAGGTATTTATTTGTATGTTCTTTTGAAATTGACCTAGGCAAATCTAAAAAGTGGGGATGTCAAACCAGATCATCACACATCTTTCTTGTGCAGCTATAAAGGTTGTGAGGGCAGAGAACTTGTACCTGTATTATGCTCTTACTGTGAAAAACAGTTTTGCTTAAGGTGAGCGAAGGAGTAAATTTTACCTATCTTACCCTTATGTTTTTGTATGATTCTATAAAAGTGCCTGATAGTAATTTCCTCATCTCTTGTTTCCAGGCACCGTCATCAGCCAGACCATGAATGTGAAAAATTGGAGACCCCTAAACCTCGTATGGCTGCTACCCAGCAGCTTATTAAAGATATTGTAGGTAAATAGAATTATTTTCAATAGTGTTTTCTACAGTAGACTGCTCAGGACTAGAGACTAGAACAGAACGCAAGACCAAGAATGTTACTGTTGATGCTTTTAAGTTATTTCACCTTTCATTATTTCACTGGACAAGCACTGTCTCTAAACTGTTGTTCCACTCAAAATGCAATATTATTTGGGTTTTAGTCACACAATTCTGTTAGGCTTACTTTCAGTTATGAACAAGCTAAAATCTCTACTTGCTGCTTGTCCATTTCCAGGCACGTTTCAGTCTGCTGGTTGTGATGTATAAAGCCCTATATATAGTTTGGGTCCAGGTTATCTGAAAGAAACACAGGAGAGGGTCTTCTCAGTGACCGTTCCCTATGTTAGAAAATGTGGTTAAAATGGTAAGCTTAGTTCAGCAGCATTAGCAGCAAGTGTGTACTCCACAGGTATCTAGTAAAAGGGCTAGATCTGAGCTTCTGGTAAATAAACAGGATACATAGGAAGGTAAAAATTAAATTTACTTTATTGTTACATCTAGGTTCTACAAAAAATAACTAAGCAGTAGAGAAAACCTACTTTGGTACAGAGATCCCTAAAAACTGATCTCCATGTGTGTAAGAAAGAAGAAAAACATCTTTAGAAGAGAGAGCCTTGCAGCTAGTCCATGCTGGCAGAAAGCAGAGAGAGGAAGAGATAGAACAAAGAGTTGTAAAACTCTTAACTCTTAGAGAGGTTAGATCTCCTTGTTATCCATCTGTAGGCATATAAATTCTCCCAGGCATTTTGAGAGAACAGCAGCATATTAATAAAGTAATTAAATCGGTAGATGAAGCCTTTTGTTTGTTTCAACAGGCCTTTGAATACTGATTGCACATATAGAAATGTGCTGTATTGCCTATGTTATGGTTTAAAATTGCTTTTAATTCTGTTGATAATTTAATTATATTTTGTATGACGTGAACTTTATCTGTATCTGTTTTAACTCCTCTAAGTTATCTTGAATCCAGCACTGGCGGGGGTGGGATGAAGCAAGATATAAATGAAATAACAGCAACAACAATGCAGCAGCAGCTTCTCATTTTCAGACAGCATTACAGAGACTAAAGTCCAAAACAAACTGCAGAAATAATCCAGTTTGAGACCACTTTAACTGCCCTGGCTCAATGCTAAGGAACACTGAGAACTGTAGTTTTGTGAGACATTTAGCCTTCACTATGAGAGAGTTCTGGTGCCACAATAAACTACACTTCCAAGGATTCCCTAGCACTGAGTCAGGGCAGTTAAAGCAGTTTAAACTAGATTATTTCTGCAGTGTGTTTTGGACCTAAGTCTGCAAAAATCTACTCATGTGGGAGAAAGCTCAGTTAACTTCAGTGGAACCTCTGAATAGACATGTATATGGACTGAACCACGTACCATGAGCATAAGATTGGATATCCCTGCATTTAATACCTTACTAGGCTGCCTATGTGCAGTAGGTTTCTATTTTAATCTTGTCTATTAAACTTGAATACTGTATTCACTTTTGTAAAACCCTTGCAGGAATAGATGATACAATGACATTGCATTTCCCAGGCATTCTGCACCACATTTGGAGTACCAGGAAAATGCAGAAAGGTGTGGAGACACTTGTATTCCACAAAACAAAAACAGGAAAACTAAAGCAAAATTGCTACAAAGAAACAAGTCTGTACTATTCCCCCTAACAAAGAGGTGTTACAAACCGCCACTTTGTGGCGGTGTCCCGGCGCTGCTGTTTGCTCCACGAGGGAGCCGCCACTGCCAAACCGCGTGGCTCCCTTACAGAGCAAAAAAGAAGCTCCAAAATGGAGCTTCTGGCGGCGCGCTAATGACGCCACGAAGCGCCAATGGCGCACTTTCAACATCATTAGCGCCACGCGATGTGAGGATGCACAGCGTCCGTTACGTCAAGATGGCGGTGGCCGTGTGGAGCGGCTGCCGCCATTTGTTACGGACAGAGTCCGTAACAGGAATAGGGGCGTCTGGAAGAGACACCCCTTTTTTAAACTGGGACGTCCTGAGGACGTCCCAAGTGGCGGTTTGTAACCCGCCAAATACATCAAATTATATCTTTATAGTTTGCAGAACTGGGCATTAACAAATCTCTTTCTCAGCTTTGAGCAGCCACTGCAAATCAACTGCTATTTATGAAACACAACACTAAAAAACTCATGTATCCAACAAGACAATTGAGTTGCATTGAAACCATTCTCGAAATAGAAAAACAACAGAAAAAAGAAAGGTCTTTATACCATATATTACAGTTCCCCTCATTTAAGATATTTGTGCTGGCTACTTTCTGTCACACAAGCAGAATACTAGTATGCATATAGTAAAGTCAGAGGAAACATCCCTTTATGTACATATATTGAGAGAAGCTATACTTTCTTCTAGTAAACCAGTTTCTAAGTATCTTAACAATGTTCAGTGCAGCATATTTATAGTAAAATGAGAGGGGTAAATCCTATTAAAATAAGTGTTATTTATATATCCTAAGATTCCAAGATAGATGCCAGAGTGACTAAAAGATGCAAAGGAGCTAAGAGCAGTGAAACAGCAGCCAAGGTGGCTCTAATGAAACTGAAAATGCATGCAAGTGGGGATAAATCTGTACCACAGGTACGTTATTACATGTATTTAGATGAAAGTGATGCCTGTTATTGCATTGATTCTGTTTTATAACAAAATAAATCAGTTTTCAAGATCAGACAAAGTAAAAGTGGGTGTGTGGGTGGAACCCAGTATTCAAAGAGTAAAAAGGGGAGACACCGTGCACTTGTGAAATAACATGGACATTTTGTTTAGTCTGTTATCTTTAAGACGAAAGCATTACCACATTTTCCAAGTGTCCAATGCAAAGGTATGCCACTATCAGCCTGGAAGCTACATTCAGCCATGCAAGGTCTTAATTGTGGCCCACATAGTTTCCATTCTTATTACAGCAGCTAGAATGGCTAAATTCTACTGCTCCTTTTACTTTGAATTGTGAATTGAACTAAAATGATGGGGAATGTTTGTAGTAGGAAGAAGTAAGGGCCAAAACAGACGTCCCATTAAAGCCCACTTCTGGGTGTCTTGTGAGCGTGGCATTTACATGCTTCACACTGTGAAGCCATCCAAAAGCCAGCTGGCTACCCAGACGTGGGCGGCTTCAAGACACTAAGGTGGCACACCCCGCCAGAGTGTCTTGAAGCCACTGTGGGGCTGGAAAATGCAGCCTTTTCTTGGCCCAAAGAGATACAGATCAGGGCAGATTGGGGCCATGGCATGTGTTTACTGTGGCCCCAGTGCATCTTTAGCGGTGGTGGCTTCAAGCTGTCCCTTCCTGGCCATCTGTTCCATCCCTAAGTTGCCTTGATCATGGGTGAGCAACTTGTGTGGAGTCAGGGTCCATTTTCAATTTGGCAGTTGTGGGTGGGCAGTTACATAGGGACCTGGGATACTGGAGCATGTGTTGGAATAGACCTGAAATATCCACAAAGTTAGCAGTTTTAAACAACTCATCACCAGCTTGAAATTCATATAAAGCATAAAATATCAAACCTCACATTTTTTAGTCAAGAGAAATTAGTTTTTTCTGGTTTATCTGATCATTATGAACAAAACCCATTTCAGAGGAGTTAAATTAATAGAAAATATGTCTCTGTAAACTGCTATGTTAACAACACATAAGAGGCTTGTTTTCTGTTGCAGACAGAGAGAATCTATTTCCAAGTGTTTTTACCTAAAGGAAGCAAGGAGAAAAGCAAACCCATGTTCTTTTGTAGTAGCTGGAGCATTGGCAAAGCAATAGATTTTGCAGCTTCTACAGCGAACCTTAAAAATGACAACAACAAAACCACAGCCAAGGTAAACCAATTGAAACAAATGCTTGTATTCTGAGGCCCGTTACAAATGGGCCTTCAAGTGTGTGCTCCGCGCGTGCTAGGATTAGAAAGGGGTGTCCTTTCTGGACGCCCCCAACCCTAGTACGCACGGAGCGCGCACAAAATGGCGGCGGCCGTTCCACACAGCCGCCACCATTACGACGTCACAACCGTGCCGCCTCTATACGGGGCGGCATGACGTGACATCGTCACGCCGCGCCAGGGCGCATAGTGCATCCTTTCCCCCGCCACAAAAGGAGCTCCGAAACAGAGCTCCTTTTGCCGTTTGCGTCACTGGGCGCAGCCTTTAGACGTCTGCGCCCAGCGACGCAGAGGAGGAAAGGGGCCACGCGGCCCCTTTCTCCTCCTCCCCACCACCGCGGGGGTCCTTGGGGCTTGAAGCCCCAAGGACACCCCTTTCCAGGCTGCGGGAAAGGGCCTTTTGCCCCTTCCCCGCAGCCTGGAACGGTGGATCGGGGCCTCAGCGGCTGCCGTTCTAGCCGCTGAGGCCCCGATCCGGTGAGGAAAGGGGGGGTGCAGCCGCCGCTTTTCAGCGGTCTGTAACCCGCCTTATTTGATTTAGAAGTGTTTTTTTTAAAAAAAAACCATAACCAAGTTTTCTTTTTAATTTCAGAAACTAAGACTTTGTCACACTGCATCTGGAGAAGCCTTGCCTTTGGATCAGACTCTGTCATCTTGTCTACACTGTAAAGAATCTCCATTGTGTAATGGTGGAAACGTGATTTTGGAATACCTTGATAATGAAGTTCAGTTGTTGGACGATGCAAATTCATATATAGAATAATTACAAAAACCATTGCTCATATAATTTATTACATTAAACACAAGTCAAAACTTGCTTTGTTTTATAATTTCTTAGTACAAACATGTTTCTTACTGATATGGATTTAGAAATGGTCATATATCCAAATGTTTTTTGGATACATGTGTTTTATTTCAACACAGAGAATTTGAGTAGTCTGTGCCTCTGGGCTTATTTAGCAGCTGGTGCCTCTCACACAATGTGTGAACTTTCTCCATGACAGAGAATTCAGTTTGAATTGACAATTCCAGGTTCTGCTTATCATGCTTAATCTGTGTTGACCCATTCCTACATGCAGACCAGGGCATCACACAATCAGTAATTTACCTTCCAGTGAGCCGAAGGGCAAGAATCCAGGGGACAGTAGTGAATTCAGTAGACACCTATACTGTATTAAGCTGCTTTGAAAATATTTCAAGATAATATACACATACAAAATGAAGCATTCATTAAATGTTGGTGTACATTAATTTTCAAAAGCTTTATATTTTTGTTACTTGAGCATATAATAGCCTTACTACTACTAATACTACTATTAATATTTATACTGTATCCTGTCTGGGACCCAAGGAAGGTTACAGGGGTTAAAAGAGGCACAACTTTAAGATGTGTATCACACACATTTAAATATATAATTAAACATACAACAGAATTAAAAACACTTAAAACTATTTTTAAAGAACAAATAAATAGTACACAATATTCTAAAGGACCCTTTCCCCCCTGCTGAAATAAAGGTATCTTAGGGACTAAATAGACAGGCCAAAATGAAGCTGCTTTGGGTCACTTTGGAGGCATGCCGTTTAAAAGATACATGCATCTTAAGAGGCCAGAATCTGCGCCAAAGCTCTGCTCTGATCCTTAGGACTGGAGCATGGCTTTGACACAGCTTCTGGCCTCTTAGGATGCATGCATCATTTAAACAGCATATCTCCAAAGCGACCCAAACCAGCTTTATTTTGGTCTGTCTGTTCAGGCCCTTATCTGCCTACAAAAGGATAGCATAGAGGATGCCAATATAACATCACTAGGGAGGTAGTTTGAGAGCTTGAGAGCAGTCACTGAGAAGGCCATCTCCCAATTTACCTGGGACACCACCTTGCCATCTTTGAAATGAACATTTTCCCCCAAAGGCAGGATTTAGAACTCCAGTGAAGAAATACAGACAGTGGTGCAGATCAAAGCTAAACCCTATAAAATAAGCTTACATAGGGTGCATGCTATATCATCAGCTCTTTATTTTTTAAGGGGGGGGGATATTTTGTATATATGGTGTATTCTTTTAACATTGTAAGCCGCTTTGATTGTTTTAAGAAAAAGTGGGGTAGAGATAAAAGTTTTATTTATTATTTATTAGCTCATCCTGGTGCTTTGCTGCAGTTCTTTAGGCAATACATGCAGGCTTCACAGAAATACGGATTTTACCAAGGCATGGGTTTATGGATGCAGCGTTCTTCACTGTCGCCTAAGAGCAACTACTTGGTCCAGATAAGAAGGAGAACTCATAATTCTTTATGCCTACTGTCTCTATTTTACTATTGGGGATCAATAGAAATGGGCCAGCTGAAGAATATGCTGTCTATGTGAAATAGACAGTTGCAGGCCCTGCTTTACATTAGATACCCACTGTTTTTCAGATCCAAAAGTGAATTTCTGGTTGTTTCTGTAAGCCAGAAGTGTAGATCCTGTGGCCCTTGAGCTGCTGTTGAACTAGCCATAGCCACCACAAAAATATAGCGCACAAAACTATAGGACGCTACTCACCTGTCCAGTCTAAGGAAGTCTATGGAGTTTATCACACAAAGGAGATTGGGAGTTTATCCCATCAGTATCCCGGAAAAGTGCAATTACACAAAATGACTTCACATGACATCACAGAAAACCTGCCATTAAAGTGGTCACAAAGAAGCATTAATGCACATCTTTTTACTTTCGGGATTTCAGCAGCAATGCATTTCTGATATTACTTTATTTGCGCTACTGCGTGTGATAACCATTTGCGATTAGTCGCCATTTTTGCTTTATTTGTGGGATGCTTTAAATGCGTTTTAATCTCTCTTTAATGCCGAAAATCAATGATGCAAAAGAAGCTCCACAATTGAACTGATTATATATATATATATATATATATATATATATATATAAAACTTTAATATTAATCATTAGTTCAATGAATATGCTACAGTATTCATTGGTGTTGCTTTGACATATATCATTATTACGAAAACTCTTGTTAATTAATTAAATAGTGTATATATATATATATATATATACTTACTGTATATGGTACAATATTTAAATAATTAACAAAGCTTTTTGTAATAATGAGACATATGTTGAAGCAACACCAATGAATACTATAGCATATTCTTAAAAAATGCAGAAATCTTATACAAATATTGTAATTGAAACCTGTAATAAGTAGAAAAAAATATGAATTAAAAAATATAGTTGGGAAAAGGACACTGCAAAATAAAAGCTAAAAGGACTTAATATAAATATAAATCCATGCTGCTTAGTCATGTTGAAAATGAAGGAGATTTTGAAAACCTTCCTGGACAAAAGGCTGAAATGTAGGACGCATCTGGGAAAGGAGGACCTCTGGCCCCCTTTAGCCTAATAAAGAAACTAGTGGAGGCTTCAGATGCAAATTCTGTGCATTGTGTTTGGCCCCATAAAGGTATCACTGCTTGGCGCTTTTAGGAGGTTATTATACAGCTCTCTTCTTATTGGCGGATAAAGCCGGCCTTTGTCCCACCCACAAGAACCCAGCTACGCGCAAGAACCAATAGGATGCCCCGGTGCGCGTAGCGTGACAGGGTGGTTTTGTTCCCCCCCCCCCCTCCTTCTCATTCGCTCCTTCCTCCCTCCCCTTCGCGCGCGGACGCAATAACGGAGCTGGAGGGCAGATTTGGGAAAGGCATGCTCGCGCCTGCGCAGTGGGGACATTGACGCCGTCACTTGCCCAGTTCAGGTGACGTCAGTGCCAATCCCTCCATTGACTTCCTAACGGTAAGCAGGGATCTTTGCTCTTTCCCTTTAGACTGGTAGACGCTCATTGGGCCTCTTCAGCTCGAATGGGAAGGCACTCTGCACACGCTCAGGAGCTGCTCTCCTTATTCCTCCTCCAGGGCTGGGGTCCAAAACACACAGCAGAAATAATCCAGTTTGAGACTGCTTTAACTGCCCTGGGCTCAGTGCTGGGGAATCCTGGGAATTGTAGTTTGTTGTGGCACCAGAACACACACACTCTCTCATAGAGAAGGGCTAAATGTCTCACAGAACTACAGTTCCCAGAATTCCCTAGCATTGAGCCCAGGGCAGTTAAAGCAGTCTCAAGCTGGATTATTTCTGCAGTTTGTTTTGGACCTGGGACCCAAGTTCAGATTCAGCCTGGGAGGAGTTCTTATAGGAAACTCCCAGAATTCCATAGCCTTGAGCCAAGGCAGTTAAAGCGGTGCCAAACTGGGTTATTTTTCCAGTGTGGATGGAGGATAAGCTGCCTGCCCCACGCAATAAATGGATCCCTTTGAAAAAGCAGTGGAAGAAAAACGAGCCACTAATTGAACAGACTCCGCTCAGGCTGATAAAGTTATTTAGTATCACATATGATATGTGTATTTTCTACTTTGATTGGCCTTGCTTCTCCCAGTGCTTTTACTCTGATTGAACATTGCACTTTCCACATGCATGGTGTGTATGGTGCCACTGGCCTGTGGTCTTTACCTGACTTAGTTCAGTAGGGCTTGTATCCTTGGTGAACCATGTAATACCAGCCATATATGCTGCTGTAGATTTAAATGCAGATTAAATCAATACTGCTTAACAATTCCAGGTCCAAAGGGCTGTTTAGTTGGAGTGATAGTAGGCTGACAATCTGAGCAGCTTGCTAAGAATTAAGTCCTGTTGAACACAACTTATCTCAGCAATTATACAAAAGTAGAACACGTTAATACAGTACTTCGAAGGCAAGAATATGAAGCAGGGGAAGCTGAAACCTGAGGGTTTAGCAAATACCATGTGTTATCAGTTGTATGACCAATATGTTCTAGTGGTTTGAGTGTTGAACTAGGACTCTAGGTTCAAGTCCCCACTCAGCCATGGAAAACCATTAGATGACCTTGGGCAAATCACACTCTCTCAGCTTCAGAGCGAGGCAATGGCAAGATCCCTCTGAAGAAATCATGCCAAGAAAACCCAATGATAGGTTCACCTTAGGATCTCCATAAACTGGAAATGACTTGAAGATACACAGCAACAAATCAATATTTTATTGTATGTTCTTTTAACATGTGTAACTTGATTAAATTTACCCTTTTACTAGCTAAAAATGGCTGATCCTTGGCAAGAATGCATGGACTATGCAATTCTTTTGGCAAGAAAAGCTGGAGAGGTATGTATAATTTACTCTGGAGCCTCATAAGCATTTTATTATTTTTATCTGACATATCAGATGTCTTAAAGAACTGTGTTTTCATGTCTACCTACTGCAGTGCTTCCCAAACATTTTTGGCCTACTGTTCCCGTTCCCTTTCCTCCTAAGTGACAACCCTAGCACACACCCCAGTCGCCATTTCATGCTATTAGGTCCAGGTGCATCATCAACGGGGTTCAGGGAGTATGGTTTGCACTGGGTGAAACCCCAGAGAGGAGTGTACACCTGGTGGAGCATTACACCTGATGGGAGTGGCACAGATGCTGGACAAGTCAGAACAGGAGGCAAGGCCTGAGGGGGTTGAGCAGCAACGGAGAAGCCTCTCACCCATGCTGGCCTTTGCAATTAAAGATACTGCACTGTGGTTTTAATGCACCCTGAAAAGTACCCTCATCCTCACCATGGTCTTAAAGGCCACTGCTTTCCCTTGTATTTCTCGCATGCTAGTGGTATGACTGAAGCTCCCTCACTGTGGCTCCCTTTTCCCTCATTTGCCCCCTGGATCTTTCATCCAACCCCAGGAGGGACAGTACTGCCTACTTCGGGAATAATTGACCTAGTAGTGCAAAATGATATGGGAGATACAGTGCAGAGAAAGGAAACCATAATAATAATAATAATATGTTTTATTTGTATACCGCTTTTCCTATGATCAAAGCGGTTTACAGCATACATATGCATATACAACAAAGCAAGTAACAAAAAAAAAACAAACCTCTGCTTCTCTCCCCTCAAGATGGAGGTTGGAGGGAGGGCTCTTCAACTTGGCAGGCAGAGGCCTGTTGTTGCCTGCTTCTCTCCCCTCAAGATGGAGGATACAGAGAGGGGGGGAAATATTCCAGATCTATTAAAGAAAAAATAAGTGTTAAGACAACGTTCAGAAAAGTCTGATGAGTTTGAAAGGAAGTCTAAAAAAATTAAGTAATCCACAGTATTTTGATTTTGCCTCTGTGTCCTCACCTTAGTGGCTTATGGACATAGCCTGAATTCGGGTGGGCAGAGAACTCTTGTTCATTGCCTGAAGACAATTATTACTGCTCAAAAAATGAACATTATGTTCACACCTGGTCTGAATGACTGTAGAATTCGATATAAATATTTTGTAAAGCTAGTTCATTCCTGCTGTTTGTAAATCTGGGATGGAAAAGTTCAAAAAGAATAGTATGTTTAATCTTCAGTTATGCTATTTATCTAATCAGCTATTAGCTTTCAGCTTGTTGTGAAGGTTTTAAAAATTCATTGATATAATTTTCTTTATAGGTAATCCGAGAGGCACTGACAAAGGAGATAGCTGTCATGATTAAAAGTTCTCCAGCAGATCTAGTGACAGTCACTGATCAAAAAGTGGAAAATATGTTAATTTCTTCTATAAAAGAAAAATATCCATCTCACAGGTACCAGCATATTTGAGAAGAGGAGAGAAAGAGATGTGTCTAAAACACATACATTGAAACTTTTGATATTGATGGCTTCCAATTAAATACAGGAAATCCTGCACATTGTATAATATTATTTCCTGAATGTTTTAAACATGCATTTGTCATGTATAATGCCCTTTATTACATTTCATTTCCAAACAGGAAGGAATGGGATAGAGGGATAATGTTACTAGGCTTGTGTTTTCTCTTTTGTGACCCCCATAGGGCCCTCCATATATATTAGTCTATAGTGTCCATCACCTTCACTGAACATAGCTGTTCTATGATAGAATAATGAAAGTTGTACTCCAAGGGGCAATCTGAAGGAAGTGTCATAGTGGTTGTAGGAATCATGGGACAGAACGGCAGGATATATAAAGAAAAAGTTAGCTAAACATGCTGAGAAGCAACTAGTCCAGTAGTCAGTGATGAATTAAGGTGTGGTTGCTGTTCAGTGAGGATAAACAGCCAAGTAGGACCCCCACGTTACACTCTCGACAGACCAAAACTACAAATAGTGGTCTGTTGAGGGAATAGCTGTGCAAGTCAGTAATGATCTAATGAGAGAATGGTGCACTATGTAGGAGATTGAGATTTGATTCAAATTGCTGTTCAATACACATAGCAAGAGAGAAAGAAAAAGGGAGCACTTGGTATCAGCAGAGACAAGGGCTGGTGTCCCTCCACTCCCAACAAGATAGGGCAAATTCATCCAACTCTTATCAGCCTGATGACTGCATAGATCCCTTGTCAGGGGTCAATTAATTGCCAGACCCATAAGTGCTCTAAACATGATGAAAATATTCTCATGTAGGGAAAGATCAAAATGAAGGGGAGGGGTTAATCTGTAACAGGAAACAGCAGTCGGCTAAAGTCTTCAAGCTGAGACTAGACAGCTATGTGCTGGGAACGTTCCGGCTCAGGATTTCCTGCATAGGAACCCTGCTGAATCAGAACAAAGGCCTGTCTAGTCCAGCACTCTGTTTGTACAGTACAGTTACCAGCTAGATGCCTGCTTGTGGCCCCTAGCTAGTAGCACTCCCAATTCATGCTCTCTAGTATGTTTATACAGAGACGCCCTTGCTTCTGGTACGAGAAATAACATAGCTATCCTGACTTGTATCCACTGGCAGCCCTAATCCTCTGTGAATTTCCCCTCATCTCATTTTCAAGTGTTCCACATTTAACAGCTATCATTACCTTTTGTGGTAGTAAATTTCACCATTTAGCAAAGGTCTGCGGACAGCACTTTGCCTACCCTTATCATGTTGGATATACATCTCTGTCCACTGTGCCACCATTCTCTGCTGCTTAATAACTGCTATTTGGAATGATTGCCTCACTCTGCCTAATGGCATGGAGCCTTCCTATTCACCTTTGTGTCTATGTGGGTGTCTAAGTTCAAAGGCAGTATCCTGCTGAATGCCAATTTCAGGGTGGGAGAGCAACAGTGGAAGAGCCTATTGTACTCATGTCTTTCTCCAGAGGCTTCTGGCAGGCCACTGTGCATTGGTGACACTATGAGCCATAGAAGCACATCCTCCCAAATCCAGGATGTTAGATCTTTTAGGCTGATCTGGCAAGGCTCTTCAAGTTTATATGTTTCATTGCTTTAAGCAGATCTGGGAAACCTGTGGGCATCACTCATTGATGATAGTCCACCAGTGGGGCCAATACACTCTGAAGACATGAAAGAGGGCCTTTCTTTGCTGTGACATCCCAGTTGTGGAATACCATCCTCTTCTAGGTCTACTTAGTGCCAACACTGGTGTCATTATGGTACCAAGGAAAAGCATGGCTTTTTCAACAATAAAAACATGTTATCCAAAACTGCGCATGTGTTATATGTTGAAATTGTTTTAAAATGTTCCATCTGGTTTTAATTTATTTATTTCCATATTCTTTTAGTCCGATAAAATGATTTCATGCTGTTTTATATTACTGAAACAGATTTATTCTACACTGTTCTGAGGCTGTATGATATAGGGTGGGATCTACATATGTAAATAATGAAAATAAACAAATTGCTACTCCCACAATCTTCACCAGTGTCCATTCCTCATGGGATTGGTGGAAATTGGGATCCCTAGCTTCAATGTTAAACTAAAGTTAATTGATTCCAAAGTAATTCCAGAAATTGTTTGTTGGGTGAGTGATGGTTTCTGGAGCTATGATGTTGTAAGATCTACATTTACCCAGTCAAAATACTAAAATTAATCCCTTCTTGGGGGGAAAAACACATTTGTTCATTCTAGCTTCATTGGAGAAGAGTCAGTTGCAGCTGGTGCAGGAAGTGCTTTGACGGATAATCCCACTTGGATTATTGACCCTATTGATGGAACTACTAACTTTGTGCACAGGTATGCTTTCTGTTGTAAATCTCTGTAAACTGTGGAAACAATTTCTGAACTCCCTAATATCTAAAATCAGAAAACAATCTTTGAGCTGTCCTGTGGAATGAAGATGTTAGGTCTTGTTTATCCATTTGGGTAGAAGCTGCATGTCTGATTACTTTTGCTACTCTTAACATCATGCATTTAGGCTTACCAGAGCTGCATGCTTCTCTCTTTGGTTCTCCAGGTTTCCCTTTGTGGCAGTTTCAATTGGCTTTGTGGTAAAGAAGCAGGTAACTTCTTATTTTATTTTATTATTTACTAGAAAATTTTAAATGCTTCCATTGATTTGTTTTTCTTTTTTATTGATTTGATATTGTTATGTTAAAACAAATAAAATGTTTCATTTTCCTGGTTACAGATGGAATTTGGGATTGTGTATAGCTGCATAGAAGACAAAATGTATACTGCCAGAAAAGGAAAAGGAGCATTTTGCAATGGGGAAAAGCTCCAAGTATCACAGCAGCATGGTAAGACTTTGCCATTTCAGGCCTGTTAAGAGATTGGATAAGGGAGACTCAGTGTGTACCAGATTTCTTTCACTAGATTACTATGTCAGATGTGGAGCTACTTCACCCCATTATTCCATTGGCCAGCTCCTAGCCCATGCACTTCAAAATTCCTTTAACATCTTAATTACTTTCTGCCAGATGGCCTGCTTTTATACCTCAAACTCCTAGCCTAGAAGAGAGGTCTTCACTCTAATTCTGGCTGTCAGAACAAATATAGATAGTGTGTGCCACCATATTTCTCAGTAGCTGGTCCTGTGCTGCTATATGGATGCCTTTTTGTTGAGCCTCATTAGCTCTCATTCCCTCGCCCATTTCTGTGACAAACTCTCCATTTTCTTTGGGCCATATTCTTTTTTATAATTAGTAAGTCCCCTGCCCCTTTTAGTTTTTCCTTTGACTCCACTTTTGTGAGTCTATCACTGCCTTTGCTACTTTGGACAATGTTCCTATGGTATCTTCCTTTCAAAGCCCAGCATCCCTCAACATTGGCAGCACTGCTTACAGCAAATGGGAAATGCACTCCAACAACATCTGGAGCGCCACACATTGCCCATCTCCACTTTACAGAACTGGACAGTATAAGTGGTGGTTTAAAGGACACAAACATCCAAATATATTTTAATCTACTGGACTTCAAATGGTAGAACTGTAAATGAAAGAAATGTCTGAACAGCATCACTTTTCTTCTCTCTGAACCACTGCTGTCCATACCATACCATTAAAGTTCAAATGTTGCCTGGCTACTACAAAAAGCCCTGCACCCTTCTCAGGCAATTTTTCACCCCAAACCATTACATCACAGCTCCTGGAAGCCATAAGGAGCAGTGCTTTACCTTTAAACATTCTCTACCCCACAAGACTCTTGTAAATGCCTCAATATACATAGATGCAAAAATATGAATTTGCTTTGGTTTGATTTTCATTCAATTTTGGGCCAAAATGGAGTAGTGTGATCTGCCACACATCCAAACATTCACACACACAAACACACACACACACACAGAGAGAGAGAGAACGAGAGAGAGAAAGCTACTGCAGAGATTACACCTCTCTTTCTCTCTGTGCTACATTGGACAGATTGTTTTAAACAGTGCAGAACATGGGTCGGCAACCTGCGGCCTGCGGGCCGGATCCGGCCCGCGGAGGCTTTTTGGCTGGCCCGCGGCATCAGCTGCCGCCGCCGCCG
>NC_056525.1:212625613-212635771 GCF_019175285.1 Sceloporus undulatus | reverse complement strand
GGGGGTCTCTTAGGGGCCCACTGCCATCCCTGGAGTCCTCCAAGAGGTCTCCGGCGGCGGCAGGGGGTCTCTTAGGGGCCCGCTGCCATCCCTGGAGTCCTCCAAGAGGACTCCAGCAACGGCAGGGGGTCTCTTGGAGTCCTCCAGTGCTGGCGGCTCCCACCGGCTTTTTTGCCAGCCTCTGACAGGGCCTGGGGCCCTGTTAGGGGCCAGCAAAGAGGAGGAGTCCTCCAGTGCTGGTGGCCCCCACCGGCTTTTCTGCCGGCCTCTGACGGGGCCGGCAAAGATGGGGAGGCCTGGCTCCTGGAGGGTTGAAGCTCCGCCCCCATCATGTGGCCCCGCCCCTCGAGGGTGGAAGCTCCGCCCCCGGCCCCCCAGTCGCCTGAGGGAAAGCAACCCGGCCCCCGGCTCAAAAAGGTTGCCTACCCCTGGTGCAGAGCAAAGAGAACTCTTTGTTGCAGACATTTGGAACAGGTTTCCCAAAGCATGATCCTGGCAAGTAGATAACTCATATGGACAAAATGTGGTGAGGATATTTTCATACCCATTCAGAGCAAGACACCATGGTAGATTTCCCCAAGACTTGTGGACCATAACCAGGAGTTAATGTAGTGTAATAGTTTAGAGTGTTAGACTGGAATTTGGAAGATCCTGATTCAAGATCCTGTTCTGCTATGACTTTGACCTTGTAGCACACTCTGTGTCCTAATTTAGGGATGTTGTGAGGATAAAGCAGGTGTGAATGGGACATTCATGTGCACCACTTTGAGTTCGTTTGTAATTACTTCCTAGAGTATGGTATAATAAGATTGGCCTTTATTTAGAACCTATTTCATCAACCTTATACTAATCAGATCTTCTTAGGTCATAGGTTTGTTGAAGGCCACTTTTTTATTTTTTATTATGGTATTTGTACCCCGCTCTTCAGCCCTAAAGGTTATCAGAGCAGCAGCTTACAATTATTATTTTTATTTAGGCAGTTCCTAATGCCTGTACTGCAGCCATTCACTCAAAACTACAAGGTTGCGAATTCAAGACCAGCAAAAGGGCCCAAGCTCGACTCAGGCTTGCATCCTTCCGAGGTCACTAAAATGAGTACCCAGACTGTTGGGGGAAAATTAGCTTACTTGCTGTTCACCGCTATGATCTTTGGAATAGCGGTATATAAATAAAACAAATTATTATTATTATTATTATTACAATCTAAATTAATAATTACTTATTTTAGTCTACTGCTGCAAAATCAAAAGAGTGTTATGGGGTCATTTTGTTAGGACATAAACATTTGCAGACTCGGCTATAACTCACAAAAGCATATGTATGCCTGAATAAAAATGTATTCGTTTTTAAGAACCAAATACAATCAGCCCTCCTCATAGGTGGGCTTGCCTTTCACAGCTTTGAGCTTATATGGAAGGCAAGCCTCGGTAGAAGTAATGGGGCGCATACCTGTGCTGCCGCAAACACGCAGCATCGTGAGAACGTGCCCCATTATTTTCTTTGGGGCTTGACCATATGCTCTTTTCCACCTGCACCAGGGGTGTGTGTGTCCAGAAAGGATCCCTTACGTATGGGGAGGGCACACTGTATTGCTTTTGTGTAAAATCTGATAGGTCTATATGGGGAACCCACATACCAACACCACCAAGTTATTATATTCAAATAGTTTTTTTGTGTGCGTGTGCAATCTATTGTGTTAATGCTTTTTTAGAAAAAATTGTTTTCATCTCTACTGACCACATGTGAATGAATGTAATAGGTAAATGTGAGTAACAGACTTCTCTCTGCCTATCTTTTTGCAGATATTACAAAAGCACTCTTAGTGTCGGAACTGGGATCCAACCGTGATCCAGAAGTTATAAAAACAGTTCTTTCCAACATGCAAAGACTCCTCAGCATTCCTGTTCATGGGTATAGCATTTTTCTTGCTTTTCTTTTGTCTCATCTGTAGCACTCTCCTTGAAAGAATTGTTTCAGTTAATAGAATTGGCGCATGATTGTAACAATTTTGTAAGTTCTTTGTTGCATGTAACTTTTACCCTTGACTTACCTAGGCGTCATATCACAATCCATAATTCTGGCCCCCAAATCTGCGTTCATCTTATACATGAGGTCGACTTATAGTCGAGTATATACGGTAATCTCACTACTTGCTGAGGTTGAGAAGTTGTGGACGTGGGGGAAATAAAAGCCTCTCTCACCCCACAGCAGTCTTCACTGGAAAAACAATGGTCTCAGAAGCCAAATCTAGGGGAAAGGGATGGAGTCCTTAGAGGACTGCACTACTACCACCTGCTGCATAATTCGGATAAAAAGGAGGAAAGATATGATGCAGCAGTGTGCTAGTAAGAAAAATAGCATAGTGATATTGGATTGGGATTAAAAGCTAGCTGCACTCAGGTTGCATTGAATTCAAGGACTTAAATTCAACCCAATTCAAAGAACTACTGATTATTCTGAATATCTAAATGTAAGACACTAGGGGTTTTAATTCATTGCAAGCAATATAAATTATCTGTTTTAGGATCAGAGCAGTTGGGACAGCAGCTGTAAATATGTGCCTGGTGGCAACAGGAGGAGCAGATGCCTATTATGAGATGGGAATTCATTGCTGGGATATGGCAGGAGCTGGAATTATCATTACTGAAGCAGGCGGTGTGCTGCTAGACGTCTCAGGTAAAATGTGTCAAAAAACATAAGACTAGTTCCATGTTGTTTTCTTCACTTAAAGAAAGCTATTTGCTCTGTGCAATTTAAAAACTGCCAATTACTGAAAGAGCCTAATCCAGTGGTTCCTGAAGTTTGGTCCTCCAGGTGTTTTGCATGTCACCTCACAAAAGCCCGAGGTAGGCCTACAGTTAGGAATTCTGGGAATTGAAGACCAAAACGCCTGGAAGATCAAACTTTGGCAATCTTCGGCCTAATCTATGCAATGGTAGGTGAGCATTTAACTTTGTTCTACTCAGTGGGATGGCTATACATCTCATTTCTACTAAATTGCATTCACTAATTCCTGCTGAATTGCCATTTTTTTTGGTCAGAAAAAATATACCAAGTTAGTACAGCTAGTGTATTAGTTTACCATTTGCTTTTCCTTATTACTGAAAGCATGAATTTTAGCCATGTTTAGACACAGTAATAAGCCAGAACTCGAAAGAATCCTGGCTTACCATAAATGACCGCCACCTTAGTGCACACAGTCTACTTGCTCTAGCTTTGCTCCCCTCCACTAACTGGAGAAGCAGACTTGTTTTGTCACTTGTGTAAGAATATTTTATGGGCTAGTCTATGGGTACTAGTGGAATAATTACTCTGAATATTTGTAATAAGATTAGGGGGGACCTATATTTATTATTCCAGAGAATTCATTCAGGGATAAAACAGGACAAAACAGAACAATGTAGATCCGGGTACATAAGTCCCAAAGCTGGCTTCTTTGAAGGGTGTATATTGGTAGCCACCATGAACAAGAAACCATATAGAGAGATCTTGCTGCCAACTTCTTTCTTTCAGTTAGTCTCAAAGGTGCTACAAGATCTCTCTACATACTGATTCTACAGACTAACATGGCTATATCTTTGAAAGAAACCATGTGGTTTTTCCCCTTCTAACAAAGGGAAAACAGAGGCTAACTGAATTCCCTGAGGATGGGCAAACAAAAGCAACTAGCAGGTATGTAGACAGATCTTGTAACACCTTTGAGACTAACTAAAGAAAAAAGTTGGCAGCATGAGCTTTCTTAGACTTAAGTCTACTTCCTCAGATGCATTTGGTGTAATGATAAGTCAGGGACAGACTTATATATGCCCTAGGTGTGTGAGAATGTCAATTTGAATTCAAAATCCATTGTGTTTGGAAATGAAGTGACAAGCCCAGTTTTAACAATGGTTGCTTGTGAATGAAGGCATTGTAAGAGAATAGATGAGTGTAGGATGCCCCCATGAGGATGGGGTCAGATAGTGTTGAAGTGAGTGTTGTGTGCCAAGAAGCTATTATCGTGGATGAACTACAATTCTGCTGTTTCTCTTGCCAATCTACCTTTGTAGTTCTTTTGTTCAAGGACTGCTGTTCTGGGGTCTGAGATGGAATGCCCAGGGAAATTGAAATGTTCTGCCACCAGTTTTTGTGTATTCCCATTCCTAATGTCTGATTTATGTCCATTTATCCTCTCGCACAAGGACTGGCCTGTTTGCCCTATGTAGAGTGCTGATGGGCACTGATGACATAGTATGGGATAAATCACATTGGAGGATGAGCACATGAAGGTCCCCCTAATATTGTGGGTGATGCCATTAGATCTTTTGATCTGTATAAATTTTCTGGATAAATGTGTGAGCAGAGTTGGCATCTTGGTTTGTGGCAAGGCTTAGTACTTGTATCGTGTTTTGTTTGGCAGTCACTCATGGTAAGCCAGAATTTTCTGGAATTCTGGTTTAGCATGCCCCAAAAATGAGGCCATTGTGTTTTTGAACATTCAAGATGCTTCTGCTTTTAATGTACATCGGTGTCTTTATGTCAGCATGGGTCACATTGGTGTTTAATATGCCTTGTTAAAATCTAGCTTTTAACATGAGGATCTGGGAGACAGATCCCTAGACCCACTGTAAGCCACACCTTACCTAAAAATGTGTTTTTCCTCCAGTTTTGTTTAAAACTGAAAATCATAGAATGCTCACTTCTGGTTTTAATTTCCCTGAGCACATTTTCAATAAAAGAAAGCGGGATTCCGTGATAATCACTCCACTCTTTTTGTATGAGTGAGAGGACATGGCCAGACACAACCACTACTGTCTTGGTTTCATAATAAGTCAGATCAAAGGCAGCAAACTAATTGCACTACTTTTTCCCTTTTCTTTTTCTAGGAGGGCCATTCGATTTGATGTCAAGAAGAATAATTGCTGCAAATAGTCAAGCACTGGCAGAGCGAATTGCCAAAGAGATTCAGGTCATTCCATTGCAACGGGATGATGCAACAAATTAGTGTCTTAATTGCATCCTCTATGTGATTCTTGTCAGCTGGTCTGAATATTTCAAAAGAGCTTTCTGTGAGAAGAAACCCTACCCTTTGCACTTGAGTAGTGTAGCAGGCAAGCATGGGACACGTATAAAAACCCCTGACATTTCAAAGCCTGAACTTTAAATCCCTGCCACTTTCAAAGCTTCTGAAAATTTCTTTTCTCTTTACAAATGCCACATGGACATTCGGAAAAATTTTTTTTAAGTGTTGTGATTTTCAGTTTCTGAAAAAAATATTATGGAAATTAGGGAAAGATTATTTTATCTCAGGATTTAATATTTTGTATGTATATGTACCATGTAGTTTCTTCATAGTTCAGCCTTAGTACATTTCACAGCAAGATTATTGAACCTATGTACACATTGAATATTGTATGTGTTCTTTTCTGTACATGCTGAAAAACCCCACACAATTCTTAAAACAAGAATAGAGAGCAAGTGCCCCTGCAGATGTTGGATTGTAATGCCAGTGATTTCTAACCATTGGTTATCTTTACTAGGGCTGCCATGAAACTGCATCTAGAGGACCACATGTATTTCATGGCTGAATACTTTAAGAGAGAAAGAGATTGGGAAAAGTCCAGAAATATTGTTAACAAGAGAAAATAAAATGTAAGGTTACAAACCCACAATTGCAGAGACTTGCTTTTGTAATCTGAAGAGTAAACTAGATACCATCCTGGCAAATCCACAGTACCAAATGCACATTTGTAACTGATAGAGTAAAATATTTATTTTAATCTCGTGTATGAAGATCAGTAGAATTTAAGAACAATTTTGTGATTCCCCAATGAGAATTCCAATATATTGAGAATTCCTATTTATTTATGTATTTATTTATTTTAATTTCTATGCCACTTTTCTCCCAGAAAGGAACCCAAGGTGGCTCATAAAATTAAAAACAATTAAAATCAGCCATCTAAAAGCAGTATTAAATGACATAAAAACGTACAGAAGTTAAAAAACATCTAAAGCAACACCTTGTCGTATAAAAGCCTCCTTGACAGGATTATATATTAAAAGCCCGCTTGAATAAAGATATCTTTGCCTGCTGGCAAAAAGAAAGCAGGGAGGGGGCCAGCCTAACCTTGCATATATACTCACAAGATATTTCAAGAGTTCTCCACCCAAAAAAAGAAAACAAAACCAAGATCCAGAGCTTCTGAAACATAGCATGTGTTAGTCATTTGTGGTCTCCCATCTGAGTGGTATTCATGGGGGGGGGAGGTGTTTTCTTCCTTTTTTCTTTTCTTTACCCTCCTTTTTTTTTAAACAAAAGTATATAATTTTTAAAATGACCTGGAACCTTACATTGCATGAGACAGTACCCCAGCAACAAATTGCAGTGGATTTCCGGAGACATTTTTGTTGCAGCTGTTGTTTGTCCCTAAATACAACCACACACCGAGTAGGTGGCTGAAACTCATAGACACTCTTTTAAAATGTTTAAAATGCATACCTTATAGGCATCATTCTGAATCAATTCTGCAAGAAAAGGTGACAGTGGAGTATTAGGATCTGCTCCCATTTCTGTTTAGTTAGTTTTAACTATCAGTCTCTAAAACTGTATATCCAGTCTGAATATAATGGATCATGCCACATTCATTAATTCCTTAAAAACAGTTCAAATAAGATACGTTTGACAAGTGTACAATTTTTTAAAAAGAATAAAGGAAAATATACAAAATCCATGGTGTGTGTGTTATATACAACTTTGTGCAACCCATCACTTTGGCAGTATGAACAAACAAGGGGAGGGTTAAACTTGCTTCTCTTTAATATTTTGGAAAAGGGGTATTACGTCTTTTTTTTTTTACTGCAGCTCTTAAATAACTTCCTAAAAATGCCTTTAACTGAGTAAATTACTACCTGTAGGTGTGCAGTGGTTAACCTTCAACCAGTAGAGGGACTCAGTTCACCAAATTAGAATGTTTATTTCTCCTACTATTATGCTGATACACTACTGTAATATGCTTGTCACTTTATAAAGCAAACTTTTCCTTTTCAGTTGTATCTTCTCGTCTCCATACATTTGCTGCTGTTGACAGGCCAGATAATGCCAGTACTCTCTCTTGTGTGCGGTATACTTTATGCTATATGGCTTTTCACGTGCACCAATGCTTCACAGGCTATCTATCTACCACCACCACCTCCACCACCATTCCCTTCTCCTTTTGTGTTGTGTCTTTTTAGATTGTAAGCCTGAGGGCAGGGAACCATCTATTATCCCCTCTGTTGTAAGCCGTCTGGATTCTCAGTGATTGGGCAACATATAAATAAATCCTATTATTATTATTATTATTATTATTATTACTGTAGGACCGGCTATTTTTTCCCCTAATGTTTCAAGGTCTAGTACCAGATTTGCACCCACTGGATACAACTGTTTCTTTCCTCACTGGCAGAATGGTTCTTGGATCAGCATCATTTCATGGACCACCATTTTGATAAGCATGGACATACACTTTGCCTCTTACCAAAATAATAATATATTGCACCAAAGTGTTAAAAAATTATCAAAGGTTGTACAGATCATGAGTGTTCTACCTCTGGATTTCCCACATTTTGTAGTGGGCTATAAGGTGACACCTGCAAGACATTATTTTGGATTGCTAAATCTACAATTTCCATCCAATCCCAAAGAATGTAAGTGGCTTTTATTAAATATGGGTGTCCTGACAACTTGAGACCAAATAACCAATTCACTAGAGCCAGCCTAAGACATTCACTGGCTGCAGCAAAGAACAGGAGGGCACTATCCTTCAGTAAACATAGGCGGGTTATAGACCGCCCATTTGGGGCGCCCCTTTCCCCAGTGTATCGGGGCCTCAGTGTGCAGAGCAGCAGCTGCTGAGGCCCCGATCCGCCGCTTTTCTTGCTGCGGGGAAGCAGCAAAACGCCGCTTCCCCGCAGCCTGAAAAGGGGTGTCCCTGGGGCTTCAAGCCCCAAGGACACCCCGCGGTGGCGGGGAGAAGGAGAAAGGGGCCGCTTGGCCCCTTTCTCTTTTAGTCCGCTGGGCACAGCCGTCTGAAGGCTGCGCCCAACAGACTAAACCAGGAAGGAGCTCCGAAACGGAGCTCCTTCCTGCTCCATGTTCAGGGCGCACTAAGCGCCCTGGCGCGGAGCAAGGACGTCACGTCCGCGCCGCCCCGTCTAGAGGTGGCGCGGCCGTGACGTCCTCATGGCGGCGGCCGTATGGAAGGGCCACCGCCGTTCAGTGCGTGACGAGCTGTGAACACAGCAACCATAAGGAACTGTGAACACAGCAACCATAAGAATTCTAAGTGTACGTTGATTTCAGTGCCTCACTCAAATGCTAGAAATTTGAGGACTGAAGAAAATTT
Organism: Sceloporus undulatus; assembly: GCF_019175285.1. NCBI lineage: Eukaryota > Metazoa > Chordata > Lepidosauria > Squamata > Phrynosomatidae > Sceloporus > Sceloporus undulatus. Next base: position 212,627,411 of record NC_056525.1, on the reverse strand, counting down.
TTTCTGGAGAGCAATGTCCTCGCCATCACACCAACTACACTCTATGGAACACATACAGGTCTCCTGTAGAAATATCCAGCAATATCTGTGAAGCAGGTTTCCTTGCTCTACCCCATATTACAGCTGGCACACACCTTCATTTTCAGCAATGTTAAGAACAACTTTGGGTGGTAGGGATAGAAGGAAGGATTCTAAAACCAATCGTATATGGCTGTTTTCCCCTAATGCCTCTTGGAGCTGCCTTTGAAATGCATATAGCCTCTGATAATTTTTTGTTAGGGAAGTGTTAAGATTCCCCCATTCTTCTCAACTGTTCTAAGGCTACTATGGCTTTGACTTGGAAGCCATGTGTATTTTAAAAAAATATGTGTCAAAGCAGGCAAACTGATTAAAAAAACAAAGGGTCACTTTGGAGGTATGCTGTTTAAATGATACATGAGTCCTAAGAGTCTGGAAGCTGCACCAAAGCTGCGCACCAGTCCTTAGGACTGAATCGTGGCTTTGGCGCGGCTTCCAGACTCTTAGGACGCATGCATCATTTAAACAGCATACTTCCAAAGTGACCCGAAGCAGCTTTATTTTGACCTGTCTGTGTGGGGCCAAAGTCCTAGATTTTGTTCCTGTTCTTTTCAGTTGTATGTCAGTGATCCATGCATGTTTTGTTTATCCCATAATATTTTCTATCAGCTCCCAGTATAATCAGAGGTTGCCATAAGTCGGAAATGACTTGGCGACACATAACACACACATACACAAAATCACAAAGAACAACAATAAATCTCAGACTTTTTAGTCTGGATGAGCCCTTTACTGTGTTCATTTGGTGAACGTTGTGTGTAGCTTGGCCATCAGATGGTGATCAAGAGTTGTTCTGGGAAGTTTATGTTTCTTCAGTGATAGCAGTTTTTCACAGCCAGTATTGTTCCTTCCTGTCTATAAGTTGACTTGGCCTATAGTTACCCCTGATTAGCCAACACTGAATCTTTATGTATTGCTCTGCTTCCACATAACATGTCAAACCTATTTTTCCTCCACAGGTTTCATATGCAGACATGACCAAATATTTTACAAATATAATTTTTAAAATTGGCACATAAAGGAAAGCAATGGTTTGACCTTCTTTGTCACTAAATCAAGAGCGTGCCTAAGTAAAATGATGGACACATCATTCTCACTCTTCTAATCTTATTTAAGAGGCCCACATCTTTTCCCACCCAAAGTTGACTGATAATCATGATTTTAATCCCGCTGTGCATAGGACTTGCTGGTACCACCTCCCTTCCCTGTCCTTGAAGAGTTGCTTTGGAAAAGGGCTTAGTGCAAAGATTAGACATGCGAGAGCCACACAGAGAACTCCACAAGCAATTCTATATGCTAACTGCAGAATTAACCCTTTCTATCTCATAAGCATCAACTACAATTATTTATTCATTTATTATTTTGTTGTTATGCTGCCTTTCTCTCAGAAAGGGACCCAAGGTGGCTCACAAATAATATTAACAACAACAACAACAACAAGCATCATCATCATATGCCGGATTAGATCCACACAATTTGTGACTTCCTTATATTAATTAAATAAAATGCTTGGTTCTCGCTTTGTAAGAAAACTAATCAGAACCACTGATTAGCATGTTTTGCAGGCAAAAGGCATCTCTATGTAAGGGCTAGGAAAGGAATGAAATGCAAGAAAAGCTACTTTTGATCAGTAGATTGGGACGGATAGCACACAGCCCATGAGCTCTGTGTGGGTCCCTCCATCCACTTTTCCACATTCTGAACTATTACCACTGGCTGA
>NC_056525.1:212459923-212625603 GCF_019175285.1 Sceloporus undulatus | reverse complement strand
AATAATAATAATAATAATAATAATAATAATAATAATAATAATAATAATAATTTCTTTCCCACCTCTCCTCAAGGCTCAAGGCAAGGTAGGGTACAACATTTTAAAATACAAAACACATAAAACCAACAGATTAAAATACATTCATATAATACATTATTTTTAAAAAATAATAAAATATACTAATTTAAAAGTCATGATTTAAAATTGACTGGGAAGGCCTGCCAGAAGAAATATGTCTTTAATGAGGTTTTAAAAGCAGGCAGCATTTTGAATGAATGAATGTGTGAACACATGGAAGAATGGATTCCAAACAAGATCAGTTGTGTTTCTAGAAGCCCCCAGGACCACCAGTTTTCCCTTCAGACGTGACAAAAGGCAAGTTCTCTTAAATACTGAGACTAACTGGAGCAACAGTCCTATGGGATAGTCTGTAGATCCTTGGCTGCCCATGCCCTGCTTCTTGGTACAAATGCCTGCACATGGTTCCAAATTCAAACCCCCAAAGTTATGCTTAGTTACAGTTGCCCCAAGACATTTTGCTCTTGGAAGCGAAATATAAAATGATACACCTTCCATGTGAGGAGTGATTGTTGGATCTTACCTGGCAATGGGACTGCATCCTCCACAACACCTAAGGATAGTAACATAATTTAAAGGGCCTCGGTCAAACCATGTAGCATCCTCCAGTATCATCCAGTACATTTTTGGTGCTCCTACAGCATCTGAACCTGAAGCAAAGCAACCTCTCTACACCTAATAGAGGAATAGGAAATATCTGGCCTGTTAGATGTAACTGGACTGCATAGAATTTTTGATCACAGAATCCTAGAATTGGAAGAGACCACAAGCATAATCCATTCCAACCCCCTGCCATGCAGCACAGGGATGGTGAGGGATGATGAGAGCTGCAGTCCAACAACACATATGGAAGCCACATCTTACCCAGATGGTAACTCATTTCATCCCTAAGCAAGAAATTCCTACTAGTTGTGCCTTTGGCCTGTTTTCTGCAACAAGATTCTATAGTTTGTGACAAGTGAAAGCATCCTGCAAGAACTCCACCAGGATTTTCTATATTAATATCATATAAACCAGAAGCAGTTTCAGAATGTCTGGCCAAAAAATGCTGAAGTTTGAAGGATGTGTTTAAGAGCAACACAAAGGTTGTTCTTCCACCTGTAGCTTTACGTTTCTATAAAATGTCTTAATTTTGTACATTTCATACTGCGGCACTTTCCCAAGTGTGAGGTTTTTTCCTTCTTTGACAGGGGACACCTGATTTAAAACAGGAGAATCTTCTTTTATTGTGTGGACAGCTGGTTCCTTTTCCTGTAACAGGTGTAACTTATCAAGAGTCAGTGTGCTCATAAATCAGAGAAATGCATTACATTTTTAAAAATATAAACATGAATCCAACTGGCAATCCAGATTCATATTTAAATGAAGAAGAAACTCCTCATTAACAAATGCTGAATGAAATGCAAATATTTAATAACATCACTTTTGAAGTTTAGTGCATGAACATAGTTTCTTTCATATATGACCTATAACCACATTTTCTCTTCTGGGTCATTTTCTTTACTAGCTCAGTACCCTGAAATATTTCTCATCATGTGCTAGAAAATATGCTTCATCATATTCATTTGTTTGAGCCAAACATAGGACATTGGCAGAACTAATGTATTTACAGTTTCATCCACAAGTAATTGCAGTATCAGGGTAAGAAACTGAATATGCTGGGGGGTTTTTCAAAAAAGTAGAAACCTATCCTAGTTGTCTTCTTTTAACTTTTAGTTTTAAAAAACAACTTTTGGTGAAAATATTCATGCACACTGTTGCTACTAGATTATTCAAACATTGTGTAAAGGTACATAGTGAAGACAGAGTTAAGTACTATTATCCAAAATGAGTGTATTAGGATAGCTATAGCATTTCTCTTTGCTGATTTGGTCAGGTCACATGGCCTGGAAGCCCTTTAAAATATAGAGGGGTGTTGTCTCTTTGTTCTCTAAATTCCACTTTTTTTTTGTTGGCTACTTCCAAGGAGTGCTTTTAAACTGTATGGTATGCAAGATGTGTGAACGATTTGTAGGAACCTGGGAGCTTATGTCTTATTTGAAAGATGATGGGAAATTAAATGTGACATTTTATGGTGAGAAATACTTCTTAAGTAGCTTTGTCAATGTGGAGGGGGGACTTCAATGCTTATGACAAGAGAAAAAGCTTCTAACATTAAAAGGGGAGCCTGTAAATGTCATACTCATTGTGATTTTTCATGTTGCCATGTAGTTATGTGAACAGCCACCAAGGCCAGCCCTGCCATTAGACTGAATGGGGCAACTACCTGGGGCAGCAGAATCAAGCTATCATTAAAGGATAGCAGATTCTTCAGTTAATGTCTTATGGCTGTATATTGACTACAGGAGGCATGGAAGGTTTTTTGAGTTTCTGCCACAGGTTTCTAAAATAACTTTGCTGTTATGTACCTGAATCTGAATTGGAGATGAAAACATTTTGCTACTCTACGTCAGGCAGCAAAATGTCTAACATAAAACAAATGAACCTACTATGTCACCAAATAACAAAATAATGGCTTCTTTTAAGAGAAAGGGCTACCACTGAACATGCTTTACCACTTAACCTGCTTTTCCTGTCCCCACTCTCTATTTTTACCACTTCAGGAGGTTGAATTTTGTCATCCCATTCCTGATAATGAATTCAAAGTCTACATGAATTTTGACTCTGAAACAAAACCTAAACTCAGGCAGATGCCTTAAGCAAGAAGTAAAATCTGGTACTTTCTGAGTTTAATATTCAAAGTGCTTAATCATAAGGATTTTTGACAATCTATATTACTGTCATAATTCTTTTTACCATGCATCCAAATGATGTAGTAAGAGATTACTTGCTACTGTTTGGATGATTTTCAGATTCATGTAGTGGCTAATATATTTTAAAAATCACCATGTTCCAAGAAAACGAACACTGACCTAGGTGCTACTTTGATCTGTTAGCTTCTTCCATGTAGGAAGGTTTATGGTGGTCTAATTGGGAAAGTACTATATGCAAACATGCAGATTTCCATCTCTGGTGGTAGTTCTGAGTTAAGAGATTGTTCCTATGACTTTTAGCCCAATTCTATGTGCATCCTTATCCAGAAGTAATTTACATGTTTCACTAGACTTAATTCCTAGTTAGTGGCTTCTGGATCCTATAGCTAATACATACTATCCTATAGCTATATACAATATCACAGCCCTTGAAATTGGCTGTAGATTGCAGCCAATATACCTTATTATGCCATTCTACATCAAAGGAATATTTTGTCAGAGAACAAACCCTCAGGAATTTAGTAAGGTGATTGTCTTGCAGCCTATGCAGCAGGGCATCTTGTTTCCAGTCTGAATATATTGCATCTAGTACAGACTGCTACTATGAAAACATGGGAAAATGTTTTATAAAATTATTTGTACTGTAGTAGCCTGCCTTGTGATCTTTTCTTACTATGGGAATCTCAGTTTTGAGAATGAGAATTTTGGGGGCTTAAAGTGCCGAGATACTATGTACTGTACAGGTCTTGGACAGAAGTAGAGCTAAGACAGGTATGAGTATTTTGCTACTACAGTTTTTCTGGATGCAGTACTTAACTTCCAAGCACACTAGAATGGATCTAACAGCAGTCTCAGTTCATGAGAACAAAGAGGTTGGCCTTACTAAGAAGACAAATTGTGGTTCCATAAGCAACTCAGAATCACATCCATACTGCAACAGGATCAACGAATTTCCAATTTGTTGCCTAGAAATTCTCCTGTTTGTTTTTTTAATCTGTAGCTAAATGAGGAGAATTCAAGCAGAATTCCTGATTGTTGGTAAAGTTGGATGGGGCTTCTGGGAGTTGAGGTCCACAACACCTGGAGGACTAAAGTTTGGGAATCACTGGTGTAAAGCATCACTGGCAATTTTGTGGAGCTTTAAAGAAGAGGCAGTAGCATGAAATGAAATAAGGAGAAAGGAAGAGAAGGTTAGTGGTGAAGCTGTAGCTCCAGCAGAAAAGGAAAATAGCACAGGGCAAAATGAAGCAAGCCAGAGGAAGAAAAGAAGGATAAGAGATGCATTAGGTGAGTGGCAGGCATAAGATGATGGAAGGTGGAAGGCAGGGAGCAGTGGTGTCGCAACGTGAGACGAGGAAAGGGAGAGTGAGAAGTGCACTTTAGAGCAAGACTCCTTTTCTTTCTTCCTTTTGCTCCTTCAGTTGCTTCCCAGATGTTGTTTTGCTGGGCTCTCCAGAACTGTCAATAATCAAGGTGACAATGATACAGAAAGCAGACTAACCTGGCCACTAACAGAGACATGTGATGAATTCAATTCTAAACCATCTTCTCCTTAGGTCTTCCTGTCTCACTGAACCTGAGTGAAGAAGAGTCATCTTCTCTAATGAACAGCAATGTATTCAGCGCTATGTTGAATGGATTAAACAGCTGTACTTCTCAGTCCTCTAGTGAGTTAAGCTAAAATGCTCTAAAATTTAGTGAATTTATAACATAGTTATACGTTCCAGTTGTTTTCATGTTCTAGTTCCGTGATGGCGAACTGATGACACGTGATGCCATTTTCCCTGGCACGTGGTGAAGGGAGGAGGAGGAAGAGGCACACACCTATTTCTTTTTCTTCCTGACCCTTCCCAGCCTCTAGCTGTCTCTCCTGAGGCAGGTGGAGGCCGGGGACAGTGCAAGGGAGGAGACAGAAGAGGCACACGCCTTTTCCTCTTCTTTCCCTCACTCCGCCAGGCTTTCAGCTGTCCCTGGAGAGGCAGCTGAAGGCCTGGGAGGGCAATTGAAGAAGCCTTACCACAGAAGTCTGCCCCCCCTCGGAGGGCAGAAGTCCTGCCCCAGCACCGGGTAACACCCAGTACCGGAAGACCTTTTAGTTTGGGCACTCGGTCTCTAAAAGTTTCACCATCACTGTTCTAGCTGATCTGTACTTGTTTGCCAATCAGATGACAAAAAACCCCTCTGCCGATAAGAGTATTAAAAGTTATGTGCCTGACAAAATATGGTGGTGATTAATGTTTAATATTAAATATTTTCACAGGTGAAAAACACTGGGCTGTTTTACATTAATCTGCTTTTGCTACTCGTTCCCCAATAACCCTGCAAAGTAGATTTGCTAAGAGACAGTGATAATCCAGGGACACCTGGTAAATTCCATGACCAAGCAGGAATTTGAATTTGGATCTCTCTGTTCCAAGTTAGCACTTTAAACATCACTCTATATTAGTTATTTCAGAAGAGTATGGTAGTTATTATAAAAATCCAGTCTTCCATCACATTTACAAGTTAAGTGTTCACAGATTTGATTATTCATGGATTACTGTATTTGCCCTCACTTCTGCTGCTGGCCTAAATGGGACAGAAAAATATATGTTCTCTGTAGGCCTTTCTATGTCCTCCAGGACAATTCTGTGGTCAATGTCTGGCAGAAGTGGACCATAGAATCGTGCAAGAGGACCCAGAATGCCTGGAGAAGTGTTCTCTCAGGTAATAAAAATAGTATGTTCAGGGTAAAAAATAAAAATAATATGTTCATTGTTTTTGCACTTTTATGGGGATCCCACACCCCTAACTCCAATAAGAGTTGAGGGCCAACTGTAGTATCAAGGCTGAAAAAAATGCAGGTATCAATGTAATGAATTTGCATAATTAGAATGCAAATTAAGAAGGCCAGAATCTCTATTAGGTGCTATGTTGCATAACTTTATATATGTATTATCTATGTAACAGAAGTGCTAAGAAATGTTAGTGAATTGCAAAAAGGCATAATGGAATACTGGCAAAAGGGTCCTGGTGCATATCAGCACTCCCAAGTCAATGTCCAATGCACAAAGGTACTGATGTGCATCAGGACTGTTATTTATCAATCCCAAATCACATCAGTCACTTTGTCAACTCCCATACTTAATAATGAAACAGCAGTTTTAGCTAGCATACCCAATGATGTGGAACACTGAGAGATGTAGTTCATAAACATCTGGAGGACCAAATGATTCCTACCTTTGCTTTAGAGCAGGGTGGGCAACTAGCTAGGGCTGGAGGCAAATGATCCATGGAATCTTCTATAGGTACATCTTCCTTTATGAGAACACAAAAATGCCTTCTTTTCCTTCTGTTCCCCCTCCAAAATAATGATTGGAATGTTGTGTAATTTTGGGTTGTATCTTTTTCTTTTTAAGAGATTTTAGAGGTAGAGGGGATTTGGGTGGGGTTTATGCATTTTCAAACTTTTGGGAGGCTTTGGGTGGTTTCTGCCTGATAATTGCACCAAAAATTTAAATGGGAGGTTTCAGGTTCTTGGGGAAACTGTCAGGGAGCTTTGAGAGCTGCAGGAGTGCAGTCTAGGTGGGGAAACATTGCTCTACAGCGGACATGTACCATCCATATTAAGGCTAATACCTACTACAGATAATGTTTAAAGAAGGAGGGGGAAATGCAAAGCCTTCCAGAAATTGTTGGATTGCAGCTCCCAGCATTCTTTTCCACATAGCTATTGATAAGGAATGTTGGGAATTGCAGTTCAACAATTTGAGGACCATATGACTGTGGTTTAGCCATGTAGTGTATGGCTCCAAATGACATATAATTAGTGTGATGGAAACTTTATCTGTAACAACCTTCACTTACTGAAGAAGGGGCAGGGCTATTCCTAATGTTGAAGTGTCAGTCTTTTTCATTTTCTTTTCTCCATATCCCTGTGTTTCCCAGCTTGCTTTAGATTTGCTAAACCTGCTATATATATATTTCCCTATCACCACCTTTTCTTCCTTTTCCTTTTTGTTGTTGATGTGAGCACCTAGCGATGTGGATATTAATATGCCAGTAAAGGATGTGGACATCACAAGAAGGGATCTGAAGTGTTTGCCCAAGCCTAGACTAACTATCCGTACAAAGGGTGTTTGGATGAAAATCAAAATGGAGAACCCTGTCAAAAAAACAGAGATCTCCTTCAAGCTGGGCCAGGAGTTTGAGGAGATCACAGCAGATAACAGGAAAACCAAGGTAAGTGTTGCAAGTATTCTTCGGGATTTCATCTGTTAAAAGTGATTGCAAAAGCTATCCCAGTGTGAAGCAGACATGAGTAATACATAGCTGACAAGTGACATGTCTCTCTTCACTGCCTGTTTTTGAAACAGCAAGTCATCTAACTGTCTTAATTTTACAGGGACAAACCCAATTAATCTGCTGTTGCCCTGCTTTCCAGCCTCTTCTAAAATGCCCCCCTTTCTCCCCTCCTTCCATTTTCCCCTCAGCTTACTTCAGTTGCTGCATGCTGAGTTCAAAGTGCAAACGTAGTTTATGCTCCATAACTCAGCAGAGAGGAGAGTACTGTATAAAATCTTGTCCTTTCCAGGAGGTTCAGGCAGAAGCAAACTGCTGCAGCTTGTCCTAGTTTATCCATCCTTTCTCATTAATAACTTCTGCCATCTTGATCACATTCCAGTGTTACATGTCCAGCACCCAGGATATTCTGGAAGATGAGGAATGGAGACTACCAGAAGCTCCTGACCTACCCAGAATATTTTGTGGAATCCTCCCCCATTTAAACAAGTATTTCTGATGCAACAACCATTCTCATTTTCACCATTTTCAAAGGGGAACAATCAGAGAATAATATATTCTGACCTACACTGTTTTATGGAAAAGCAAGAGGGGGGAAAAGTAGCAAATGCTGACTGTGATTATCCTTGTGGACAGCAGCACGTTCTTGGTGCATCAGCAGCTTTAAAGCTAAATACAGCACTCCCCCCCCCCCGATGGCGGGCTTGCCATCCACAGATTTGAGCATCTGCGGACAGCAAGTTCCATTGACTTCAATGGCTGCGCATGCAAACAGTTACAGGAGAGTGGCTGCACTCACATACACCACTATTGAAAACTGCAGGACTTGAGGTCCTATGGTCTTTGCCATCCACAGGGTGGGGGGAATCCAGAACAGAACCCCTGCCAATCAGAAGGGCCCATTGTACAGGTCAAGGCCAGTCCAAGATATATTGCTGCCTGAGGCAGGGCAGCAAATGGCTCCAGCAATACAAAGATAATGTACATAGTTCTACTGACCCACTGTATTATTTCAATACCTTTCTCCCCTTCGTGGAAGTAAAAATGCAATCCATCCACTTCACTGCCTCATCAGCAAAATTCCAAAGACCTCCTTGGGATGTGTGTATCAGTGTTTCCTTTAAAAGGATGCTCTCCCCCGACAGACTAAGCACCAACTTTCCCTCTCTCCCACTCTATTTGAGATTTCTCTGGCATGGTGAAGACAGAGAGATCAGTTGTTGTTGCTTTTTTAGCACCCCTGCTGCTCTCCTTGCCATGGCAGAGAAATCTCAAAGAGCCACCACCAACATCCCCCTACTAAGTAGGATTACCATATTTATCTGTGTGTAAATCAGCCCAGATTTGGGGGGTAATTTTTTTGGTATCGATTTTATCGACTTATAGATGAGTATATATGGTAGGTGTTTCCAATGTATGCTTGATTATGTAGGATCTTGGCTTATACTTTTCTAGAGTATTGTGACCATGGAGAAGGATGGATCCCTGCTACATGTGCAGATTTGGCTTGGGAAAAAAACTCTAATAAGGAGACGGCTGGTGTATGGCACCATGGTGGAGGTACGTAAGAAAACTCCAAGTAGTTTCAGAGCATGGGTTTACATGTGGAATGCTCTGGGTGATTCCAGAAAGAAAAGCCTTATACAACTACTCTATCTTTTTTGCCTTTTCTGGTTAAAGCAGAAAATGGAAGGGGGGGGGGGGGGGAAACAAACAGGAGAAGGGATGTTTACAAATAGGATGGCAACTTTTTCTGGAGTCCTTCCAGAAAATTGTGTGAATCAGCCAGGATTATATCTAAGATACATTGTTTGGCCATATGTAATATTTAATGTGCATTTCTCTGAAGTAAGTATGTAAGAAAAAAGAAAATCTGGAAGGAACGTATTTAATAAAGTTAAGTTTTTTGCTTAAAATATTTTCCAGGGTAGGAAAGATTTAATACTATGACTATATGGAAGTATGGATATATTTTTATGGTCTCTGATTTCAATTAATGAAAACAGATACATATAACAAAAATGGAGGATCTTTTGGTATTCCCAGTGGTGTCACTAGGGCTGGCGTCACCCAGTGCAGTAACTCATGGTGTCACCCACCCACCCCCCATTGACCTTCTCACATACCATACCATATAGAATCCTTACTAACGTTTATTGTACAGTACTAATGTTACTCAGAAATTGTAATTCCTGTGTATCATTGAATGTAATAGCAGTAGTTGTGATATAAACAAACAACAAAATTGAAAACATACCTTTAAATTACTGTATCGTAAGCACAACCTAAATATATTTCCATTTGCATAGTTTCATGAGATTAAAGTGAAAATTAGGTAAGATGGGATTTTAAAAAGAAAATTTAAAGAGTAAATTAAAAAGACAAACAAACCCTGGGCCTCTTCTTTATTCTCCTGCTGAGTCTCACCCCATGCATGCCTTCTCTTCTCCTGAGCTCTAGGGTTTTAAAAGAATACAGGGGGATGTCACAATCAATTTGTACCAAAAGGCAGACGTTTGAGGAGTAGTAGTGTCACCTGGTATGGTCTGAAACCCCCCTCCTGCCCCCTAATGACACCCTAGCTATTCCCACTGAATTCTGGAGGAACAAAGTGGTGGTCCATGGTCCACAAGCCATTGCTGCCAATTTGTAGTAAGTTTCCAGGAAACAAAGAGTCAATAGACACAAATATGGAGCATGTCCCTTGCACATTATGAACATCAAGCCTTTATACTGTCATGGGGAGGCTCTGTTTAACTTATTAGGCCCTGTTAATCAAAGTTCATTTGGCTAAGTGCAGAGGAGGGTCTACTCTGTTTGTGCACCTCTTACATGAAATATTCTCACAACTAAGATTGGTAATGCTTCTAGTGTGGAGTGTGCCAGCCAACAATGAAGATATAACTTCCTTACCATAACTTGTTTATACTATGATATAGATTTGTTTTATTTTAAATCATTTTATAATTGTAAACTGCTTGGGGTTTTTGAACAATGAAGCCGTTCAAAATTCCTAAAGAAAAAAACTACTATTAAAGTCTGATAGAATGCTCAAAAATGTTAACAGATATAGTACAGATAACCTACTAGACTTTCTTTCTTTCTTTCTTTCTTTTTCTTTGTCTATTTTAGGAATTAATTATAGGAAGTGCCATTTCTAAAAGACAGTATAAGCGGGCTTGACAAAGGCACCTGAAATCATAATGCTGTTTGATCTTACCAGATACTGAAGACCACCTTTGCCATACTGTCAAAGGACTCTTAACATTTTAATCTTTTAGCACAAGACTCTTCAAACAGCCATCCAGATGTTGAACATTTAATAAAAATCTTAAACTCCTTCATGTTTCTTCTTTTGTGTCAATGGCTAGATACATGCAATTTTGGTCCAAAATTCACTGCAGAAGTAATCCAGTTTGAGACCACTTTAACTACCTTGGCACAATACTATGGAATCCTGGGAATTGTAGTTTGTGGTACCAGAGCTCTCTGACAGAGAAAGCTAAATGTCTCACAAAACTACAGTTCCTAGAATTCCTTAGCATTGAGCCAGGGCCGTTAAGACAGTCTCAAACTGGATTATTTTTACAATGTGTTTTGGACCATAGACATATTTGGAAGATAGTAACAAAATGAAAAATATTATAAAATCTTGAAACAGGGAATGCAATTCAGGTAAGACCAGCTAGTAATCTGATATAAGGCTAATTGAACTCACACAAGTGTATTCAAATTCTTTTATTGTATAAAGCAGACAGGAAATGTATAATCCTCCTGATGTTGTCAGACTACAGTTCTAATCAAGTCTGGCACCACAATCTATGGGGAGGGATCATAACTGCGCAGGAGCCACTTTAACTTTGGTTTGCATTGAGGGGTTCTTAGTGTGCTCATCACATCAATTAAAAATGTTCCTATAGATTTGTTACTGCACTTCAGTGTGGTGACAACATATACACTAACAGTAGCATAATAGTTTCTATAAATCTTGCAGCCCAGTTGTAATAAGTCATTTGATTACTATAGTTAGAAGTGTTGCAAAAGATGGGAAAATATTTAGATACTCCTAATAGGATAGGGGCTATGGGGCCCTCCAGAAGATGTTGGGCTGTGACACAACTTACTGCCCAAAGGTAAGACATATAAACACTTCTGCCATTTTGTCCTCTAAAGCATGGAAGAGGGTTCCCACTGTATGGTAGCCATGTCCCTATTTGTGATTCTCATTATTATCTCTCACTATTGGCTGAGGCTGATAGGTGCTATGATCTAATAATGTCCCTAGAGAAGGAATGCCCAGGATTGGCTTGAAAACATTTCACAATGACAATACTTCGGTAAGTCTTTATTCATTTCCACAAAAAAGCACCATCTCAAACCTTTAATACTTAACTAATAACCGATAGGTAAATTTAACCTGAAATGGAGGGGAATAACTTCACATTCGTGAGTAGACTCTGGTACAGATAACATCATTCATGGTACATTCCTAGCAGAGGAGAAAAAAGATTGTAGTATTAACTATGCAGCCATTTCACAATAATGAGTGGTGATCTCTTTTGTTCCCGTGAAGTATGAGATTTTGCTTGTGGTGGTCTTGCCACTCACAATGAGGAGTGGATATTCAGCCAGTCTGCTTTATGTTTGGTTGTATAATCAGACTGTGGCAATCCTAGCCAAATCAGAATGTTTTAAAGGGAAAATTACATAAATTCAGAGGTTAGAATAATGAACTGCTGGAGACAGTTAAAACATGCCTCTCTGTGCCAAGAAAATGATACGGTTGTACTCATTTTCTACAGCTGGGTTTTCCACAGGTGTCAGGCAGTCACCATGTCAATAGAATGTTGGAATAGATAAGCTTTCAGACTAATCCATCATAGCTTTTTCTAATACTGGTTGAGTTTCCCTTATCCAGAATGCTTGGTACCAGAAGTATTTTTTTCTTTTTTTTTCTTTTTTTATTAAAAATTTTATATACATAAAAAGCTTAAAACAACTCTTCATTACACCGTATTAAGGGTATGAATCTTTTCTCGGTGTCAGACAATACATTGAAATATAAAGTACTTCCCTAGTTACTCTGAAATCAACTCTCAACGTCGTACATAGACTTCTCCCGCTTCTCTTTTTTCCCCTTTCTGATTGTTTTCTTATATTCTCGAAGTATAATTCTAATCAATAAGTATATTAAACAGTAATATTACATTAGTTGCATCTTCTTGTACCCTTTATTGTCTATTCATGTAATATACCAGTATCAGGTCCCACTCTTCTTCTATTACTGTAATATCTTTGTGAGATAAATGATCCTTTAGTATGTCCATCTCCATCATTTCCAAAACTTTCCCCCACTAAATTTCCGAATCAGGTATCTCGTTATTTTTCCAAAATTGAGCAAGTGTAATTCTGGCAGCTGTTATTAAATAAAGTAAAATTCTTCCATATTTAATCTTAATTTGTGTAGGAACCTTATCTAGCATATTTAACAAATAAGTTTCCAGTCTCATTTAAAAATTAACCTGCAGCAAATGTTTCATTTCTCTGTGTATAGTTTTCCAATTGAATTTTAATTTTGGACATTTCCATCAAATGTGAATCCAAGTTTCGGGTGCATTGTCGCATTTCCAACATGTTCCAGGTCCTGTTTTATAAATTTTAGCTATTTTGTTAGGGGTCAGATACCAACTATGTTCCATTTTCCAGAAATTTTCACGAAGATTTTGGGATTTTATAAATTCCTCTGTTTTTTCTTGAGCTAGTTTCCAACTATCCATGTCTATGGTATGCCCTAGGTCTGATGCCCATTTTATCATTGTATCTGTAACGGGTTCTTTCTCTTGTTCCAAATTTCTAAGAAATTTTAATAAATACGAAATGAAACCTATAGAGGCATTAAAGCAACTGGACCCAAAGATGCATTGGTATCTATACCTTCAGATTAAAGAAAGATTTAAATTAGATGAAAAAATTCAAGATTTTGAAGTGGAAATCTTGGAACTCTCAAAAATCTTACTGGACACAGCTAATAAAAAGACAGCAAAATTACCAGAAGTATTTTTTATTTTCTTTTTTAAAAAATCAGAATATCTGTATTTGCATATATGTACATAATGAGATATCTTTGAGATGGGGCCAAGTCTAAACACAACATTCATTTATGTTTCATATGGATCTTATACACATAGCCTGAAAGTAATTTTACATAATATTTTAAAAATAATTTTGTGAATGAAACTGTTGCATTGAGCCATCAGAAAGCAAATGTATCACTATCTCAACCGTCCCTAAAAAAGGTTTTGGTTTTTGCAAAGTTTCAGATTTTGGAACTTTGGATGAGTAAACTCAACCTTTTCCCAGAAAGTTGGACCTCTTGGCAAATAACACTCTGTGGCTGTTATCCTATTAGTGACATATGCAGGTGTAAGCCTACCATATGCCTGTCTGTACATGTATTTGTCATTGCTCAGGCTGGTATTTTCTTCCACCCTCCACAACCACTAAACCTCCACCCCTGATCCCAGACTCACTGTTGTACTGCAACAGTCCTCCCCATTCTATTGCTGGTGGAGAGCGCATACCCTCCAGCATTTCACAGGTAAGAATGGGCCATGTGTGGCCAAAGCAACATACTAGGAAAGGCAAGATTTTGACCTCTCCTCTGCAGTAACTAGGTGCAAACTACTTTTGCACTGGAATTCAGTTTGCAGTGAATGAAATAACTTGAGGACCAAGAGAGAAAGTACTAGGAGGTAGAGAGTAACTGATATTTTTAAAGCAGCTGAATAATCAGGACAGTTGAATGTACGAAAATGCAGAGGATTGAAAGAGTCCAGTGAATTTCGGCAGAAGATACCCTTGGTCTGCATTGAACAAAGCCAGATGTTTCTCCAGTCCTACTGCTCCCCACCAGTAACAGAATGGCCAGGAAAGGAGGCTATTGTGGCACAATAGTGAGACCTGAGGATAGTGACAGGAGAGCTGTAGCAGAATCAGGCATAGCTATGCTCAGCCATGCAGGATTTGGGCCACTGTCATTTTGGTAGAGAACTGTTTGTCAATAGTGTTCCACTTCTGAAGTTGCAGTCTAAAAAGGAATAACAGTATATTCTCAAGCCTTTTTTCTTCTGTCTTCATTAGGAAATGGTAGGCTGAAAAAGGTTAAGAAATTCCTCTTTCCCCAGCATCCAGCTTCCTCTTTAAATTGTAGCTTCTGTAAGAGTGTTTGCCTTTTAAATAATCTGTTGCTAAAAGGAAGCTGGAAACCACAGCTGAACTTTGGACAACGATTGTGGCTTCAAAGGTGACTTGATTGTGTGTGTGTGTGTGTGTGTGTGTTCTAAATGTTCTTAGTGGGATTTAAATCAGTAGTGAGCAATACCAGTACCCTCACTTGCTTTTTTCTTCACGCCAAGCTGCCACCATTGCCACTGTCCTGCTTAATGTTGGCATTCTGGCAGCAATTCCAAAGGGAAAAACCATTTTTCTCACTACTCTGCCCCTGAAACTCAGCAGTGTAGTGGCAGTGGCAATGCTGGGTGTTTAAAATAAATAAATAAAGATAAAGATGTGACCTTTTCAATTGTATCCTGAGAGCCTGGAAAGTCACTTCAGCAAGCAATCAACTATGGATGCCAGCAGTGAAAGCCTTCTACTTCACATAAGATAACTATTTGGCTAAATGAATGAATTCTCCATATTGAGTGCCTGACATATATATATATACACAGAACTGAGTATCTTAAAACATTGGTTATAACTTTCCAGAATGAAATGAAGGAAAGAAACTCACCAACACCATATTTCCATCTACTAATGTTCTTTTCATAATAGTATGTTTGTCATCCCATTTCTGCACTTGAATCAGTGTACCACTGTCCATCGTTATTATGCTCTAAAAAAATCGCAGAAGGAAAAGGTTACGAAAAGGAATGGAGCCAGGAAATGCTAATACAGTATCAAGCCTGAAATCTCCCTGGAAGCCAAGGTGATCAAATTGAAGCTGTCGTACCTTGGCCACAGCATGAGAAGACATGATTCATTAGAAAACACAATAATGCTAGGAAAGGTAGATGGTAGTAGAAAGAGAGGAAGAACACATGCCAGATGGATAGATCCAACCAGGGAGGTCACAGCCCTTAATTTGCAGGACCTAAACAGAGCAATGTTGGACCTTCAGGGTCGACTCAAGGGCAGTTAACAACAACAAGGGTATAACTCCCGGTGACCTTACTGCCTGGGGAATTCTGAGAGTTGGAACCTCCACAGTAACTGGTCCAAGTTCTGAAAGAATACTCTCTCTCAGCCTTCTTGTTACTAAATGAACTATCAGTGTCACTTACTTCCTCTTCCTTGCCCAAATATTTCTCTAAGTGAAGTTCTGATTATTAGCAGATTCTGCTGTCAAGATATTCCACTTTCTAACTCATGAGAACAATTCCAAGAGTAAACAGTAATAGTTACCTTGGCGTGCCTGTTATCCATTGTTGTTTCCTCAAATTCTTGGCCCAGTCTGAAGGAGATCTCACTCACTTTAAAGACGGTCTCTGTTCTGATGGTGGTAACATCTTTGTCCATGGTAATGATCACCTTAGGCTTGGCTAAGCTTCCCAGCTTCCTTTGGGAAAAGCTAACTCCTAAAGATAAGGGAGAAAATGAGCCTGTGTGTGTGTGTTAAAATTTTGGATCGGGACTTGAAGGTCCAGGTTCTAATGCTCATTGAGCAATGTGGTTCACAGCAAAGTAATAAGTTGCAGATCCTTTGTTAAAAAAAACACCCAATTAACTATATTTAAAAGGTACATGCAAAAATCTAGATATTATAGTGCTGTTCTTTCCATGCCCATTCAGAAATGGTTCAATGTGCATTTCAATGGGACTTGTGTCCTGGTAAGACTATATGGTATAACAGCCCTGAAGAACAGTATCATAGATATCTACACAAAGGTATGTCTTGTGCATGTTATTAATAGTCTGCAGGCCTTTTCTGAGAATATTAGATGTCACACAATATAAGGAAGGGAAAAAACTCAAAAATAGAAAAGATACCATTAAGAATATGCCAGTGTGGCATAGTGGTTTAGGTGCTGGACTAGGACTCTGCTGATCAGGGTTCAAATCCTCATTTGGTCATGTAAACCTACAAGGTGACCTCAGGCAAGTTATTCTCTAAGCCTAAGAGAGAAGCAAAGGCAAAGCACACTGAATAAATTTTGCCAACAAAACCCTGTAAAAAGGTTCACCTTAGAGTCACCATAAATCAGAAATGATTTGAAGGGAACAAGAAGAAGAAGAAGAAGAGTACATCTTATATTATTAAAAATTTAAACTTCAATTTAACTTTAAATTTTAAATATATTATTAAAATTTTAAACAAGATTAATATAGCATTAAAACTATACCTCTTAAAATCAAGCAATATGTGCTTATAATTCTTTGTAACTCAGTACTGCAAACTTTGCAATTAATTCATTTACAGAAAATTACTCACGACCAGAAGGGCATATACATTAACATTCCAGAATCTTCTATTAATTATATCAATTGTTTAACAACCTGCTCTGACTGCTTCTGCCCTATTTTAATAACTACAGTATTTTAAAAATTGTTTAATAATTTAATTGTATTTTATTGTGGATGGGAGAGTTTGGGATATAACAATGATAAACTGTTATTATAGTTTACCAGTGCTTTTATTGTTAGCCACTTTGATCTGTCTGGAGAAGTGGGATAAAAATACCAGTACATATCATCACCATCATCA
Source organism: Sceloporus undulatus (assembly GCF_019175285.1). NCBI lineage: Eukaryota > Metazoa > Chordata > Lepidosauria > Squamata > Phrynosomatidae > Sceloporus > Sceloporus undulatus. The sequence goes on along the minus strand of NC_056525.1, from coordinate 212,608,728 downwards.
TCATCATCACCACCACCACCACCACCACCACATACTCTTTCTCAAAGGTCCTCCTGGAAGGAGAGTAATTAAAGGACAGATAGACCTGGTTCTTTCATTCTACAAAAATTATAGAGGAGTCTCACATGTTCTACAGTAACTTACCTTTCACTATTACATACAAAATGCTAATAAATCAGTCACAGGGAACCTGTGGTCCATTAGCAACACATGGCACAAACATAGGAACAAGTAGCTTCAGGTATCCACCAGATAATGAGATAAATAGGGTTGTTTTTTCCTTGCTGTGGATTAGGTATATATATTGTGCATTGGGTGTATACAGTATTGGCTAAGATCCTGTACAGTAGTTGTGTACTGTAAATTATGCTGCAATAGAGCTCTGTTGAAGTTGTATTGGATTGCATTATGGTGCAACTGGAAGCAATACCATGGGTTATTTATTGTATAACTGTTGCATGATTTGTGAAACTCTTGCACTACCTCATGGAAAGTGCAGCTGCTTGCATAACACTTTTTACACGAACACAAGACATCAACTGGTGTATATCTGTGTATAAGAATGTGAATTATGTGATGTGTAAGAGAGACATGGTTTGGGAGGGTGAGACAGTGAGGTGTCCTAGAAGGTTTTCCTAGTGGCAATACAATCCTCAGGCCACAAGTGTTCTGTTTTTCTGTTAAATCTTCCTAAAATACTATGTATAAGATTGAGCATGGTATAGTGGTTTGAGCATTGGACTAGGACACTGGAGACCAGGGTCTTAATTCCCACTCAGCCATGGAAACCCACTGGATGACTTTGGGCAAGTCACACTCTCTCTGCTTCAGAGGGAGGCAAAGGCAAACCCCCTCTGAAAATATGTGTCAACAAAAACCTGTGTTATGGTCTTAGGGTTGCCATAAGTTTTAAAATGACTTGGAGACACACAAAAACAACACCAAGAATATTGCAGACCTGTACAATCATATAAACTGAAGTGTGTGTTCTGTTTTTAGTTGGATTCTTCTACAGCCAAGAGGCTTCAGTGACATGCAAAGTGCTGGTCTATGAACCAGAGCTGATCCTAGAGCCACTGACTGCTGATCTCTGGTAAGTTTCCAAGGGGAAAAAAACAACACAATTGTACCCCACGGACACAAATTTAGTGACAGTCCCTGATACACAGGGGGTAAAATGCTGGTCCTCCATATCAGCATGAGAAACACTGATGTAGGTAGTCTAGGTTCAGGTTTGCAGGGATCTTTGCTGGATTTAGAATAATGATGAACTCAGGCACCTTCCAAATACAGCTTAAAATACCTCAGGAAGTGTCAGGAGGAAGGTCTTCTTGAGTTGTGTAGGTTCTCATTCCAAATTAAACTTTGTTTCCTGTAACAAAGAAATCTTAAAACCAAGAAAGGATACTGATTAAATATCTTTGTGGGTATCTTGGCTCAGTTAAAATGGAGACTTCAGTCGAGAAATCAGAAGAAAATTAGGGATGTGTCCACAATGCAGAATTAAAGTAGTTTGATACCACTTAACCTGCCATGACTATATCCTACAGAATCCTGGGATTAGTAGCTTGGAGAGGCATCAGAGCTCACCAAACTTCAAATCCCAGAATTCTGTAGGATAGTCATAGCAGTTTAAGTGGTATCAAACTGCTTTAATTCTTCAGTGTGGATACACCCTCAGACCTCAAAGAGAACCTATGAAGGAACAAGAAAAGATCATGAAGGATAAAGATATATGATTAAATACTAAAGTTAGGACTATCCATACCATCATATATCCCCATTTGTATATATAGTTGTGAAACCTTGATAGTGAAGAAAGCTGGTAAGCAGAAAATCAACTCAGTTGAAACATGCTGTGGATACTGTGGACAACTAAAAAGACAAATACATGGGTCCTAGAGCAAATTAGGCCTAGACTCTCCCAGAAGCCAAGGCCTGTTACAGACTGCCAAAATAAAGCTGCTTCAGGTCTCTTTGGAGGTATGCTATTTAAATGATGCATGGGTCCTAAGAGTCCGGAGGTTGCGCCAAAGCCACACTCCATTCCTAAGCACCGGAGTGCAGCTTTGGTGCAGCTTCCGGATTCTTAGGATGCATGCATCATTTAAACAGCATACCTCCAAAGAGACCCGAAGCAGCTTTATTTTGGCAGTTTGTAACAGGCCTAAGATAACTAACCTGAGACTGTCATACTTTGGCCATACATTCAGAAGACACGACTCACTAGAAGAAACAATAATACTCCAGAAGGTAGAAGGCATTAGGTAAAGGCATTAGGGAAAGGGGAAGACCATATTCCAGATGAATAGATTCAATCAAGGACGCCATGGCCCGGAGTCTGTAAGACCTGAGCCGGGATGTTGATGATGGAGGTCTCTCATTCATAGGGCCACCACAATTCGGTCGACTTGATGGCAGTTAAAAACAATAAACTTTTATGAGTTGTTACGGGCAACATGTCCATCATGTTCTTTATTCTGCTATGAAATAGGCTTGCTTACCTAGTTCTTTCATATATTCATCAAAGTTTTCACTAGAGATGAGTTTCCAGGTTCCCAAGAACTGCTCGGACATTATGGAAAGGTGATAGAGAGACACCCTCGTGAGTAGAACTGCATGAAACAAGAACAACAACATGAAAATAACATTTATGAAGAACCCCAAAACTCAGGGAATTCATGCAAAACCAGTTCAAAATTTTCTTAGATTAATGACAGATGGCAATATTGTTTTTCCTCCAGGCTCCACATTTTCATGAGTTTATTACTAATGTGGTCTTTATATCCATAGGCTTCCAGAAAGCAATTCAAGGTGCAAATATTATCCTACACACCTTGAGACCAACATGCCTACTTCCACAGCAACCTGCCCATTGACTAAGACCTGATTTCCCAGATTAGTATCTCAGTCACCCCCATTGACTACCCTGTCCTGTCTGTTTTAATAATTTTAATGGTATTGTTTTATTGTAATTGTTTACAATTATGATTTATCAGTTATGATGGGTGGGTGAGTTTCTGGGACAATGTATTTTATTGCATTTTAATGTTTTAATGTTATTAGCTGCCTCGATCTTAATAGAGTGGCGGGGTATAAATAAATTTTATTATTATTTATTATGATGATTTGATGGGCCTTAACTATATGCCAGTAAAGCAGGAGGTGACTCAAAACAGTTTTTTCAGTAATGGCACCTTAGTGGGAATGTTCTGCTTGGGGTATCTTTCTAGTGATGTTACTTTTTACTGGGCATCTGGTGAAGGTATTCATTTTCTCCCCAATTTTTTAAGGAAAGAAAACATTTGATGCAGGTTTTTTTTCCATTCTTGTTTTAATGCTACTTGCAATTCCTATACACACACTGAAAGCAGAGTTCACTTTGTCAATGTCATTTATCATTTTGTTGTCAACAACAGGAGACCATATCATGTAGTGCTGCGGTTCTCCGTCTGTGATCTTCCAATTGTTTTAGATTTCAGTCCCATAATTCCTAGCTAGCATGGGCATTTTCAAGGGATTCTGAGAGTTGGTGTCCAAAAAATCTGGAGGAACAAAGATTGAGAACCACAGGTGTAGTGAATCCAGACACATCAAAAATCCACTAAACAGCGAGATCTTTATTGGGCAAACCAAAATGCACAATATGCATAGTATAAGCTTTCAAAGGCTGGCACCTTTTCCTTCTGGCCATGTGGCTTTGGTAGATTTTTTACTTTAAATCAAGTTTCTGCACAGGATCCGTCCTGTGTGATAAACTCCTGACAAAGTTTGGTTAAAGTAAGTTAAATTAAGATGAATGAACCAGAGACTTAGAAACACACTTTGTCAAACTGAATCTGAAGTCAAGATAAAACTGCTAAAAATATGCTTTTCTTATGTTATAGATTACAGAAGGAAGTGATATATAATAAGTTTTGAGGTAACAGAAACTTCAGTGTAAACAAAGGGAATTTAATAATATTGAAGATTTGGTATATTGGAAAGAATTCATTAAATTATTTTATTATACCTGTTTTATTGTTTGTTTATGAAAAAATAAACATGCCCAACATGTTTTCATCCTGGGGAAAGCTGAATTTGTTGCTATCTGCAATGCAGCTTTTATGCAATGCATCTGTGATCCATGGGGATCTATTATTGTATATAACAGTTACAGCCCTAGGTCAAAGACATATAACTTTTTTAAAAATACAGATAAACAGAAACTGAAAGGGAACAAATTGATGTCCTTAATTTCTCCATTGGGTACTAAAAAACGCTGACATTCCTCCAAGATTACTCTAAAAATATCACAACTTACTTGTACAGATGTATTACTCTTGAAGCCTCAGCAGTGAAGTGTTTCCTGCCAAAAAGGTCACAAAGAACATGTACTTCCAGGATCAGGTGGAATTGGAAAAAATGCAAAATAAAAAAGCTTTAGTCTAAATCCAGTTATTATCCCACATACAGCAGACCTGTAGAATCACTGAAAATTTAGAATCAACTATTATGTAAATAATTCCATTGAGAGTCAAGGGTTCTCTCACCAACAGTTGGACTTAAACTATTATCTTAAACTATTGTAAACTATTGACTATTAGATTAATGATGCAGAATATTAGCAGACTGTTTTTAAGTAAAAGCAAAAGGCTAAACTGAGTCTGAATGTCATGAACCTCAACCAGATTAATAACATTAAAATCGCTTGGTTTCTAACAGAGAGAAATATCAAGATTGAAAACCCAGCAGAGAAGCCAAAATTAGCAAAATCATTCTGAAACTCTGGAAAGGCTTTTTTTAAAATATGCTTTGCAAAAATACAGTCCGTCACTCAGATGTCTTTATGCATTCGCTGAAGGAAACTGTAGTACTGCAAACATGCTCCCAACAAGGGCAACTTTGCAGCACAACTCAATGCAATTTTACTTGGGAGTAACTCCAAATGTGGTGCTTTGGTCCCAGGTGCGTGTGACAAGGATTGTATGCAGTGTGGGTGTCTGTGTTATTTTAAAGAAAACATTCTCCTTGTTCCAGGCACAGGAATGAAGCTCTTGATGAAATGCAGACCAGCTGTTTCCCATTGGAATCTGTCTTTAAAATTCCCAAGAGTTCAGTTGTTATCTCCTATAGCTTGCATAGGGACAGTCTTTTTTAAAAATCACATTAGTTCTTCCTTGCAAGGATGTCTGTGTTATTGCACCACAGCTGTTTTGTCAGTGGCCACTGTTAAGAAAATTATCACTGCCTGTATTTCAATTTCCATGTACATTACTTGTGTAAATACATCCAGAGGTAGCCTTTTGGCCATGTAGCAAATTAAAATAACATCCAAAATCCACAAAACAGTGATATTTTTATTGGGCCAACAACGCAAAAAATAAAAAAAAATACATGTTGCAAGCTTTCAAAGCTTCACTGGCTTCTTTATCAGGCAAAAGTGTTAAAGATCATGCAGGAGAAGAAAAGAAAAAAGTGTGAAGGCTTGGGACTAACATGTCTTGATTTTCTTCCCCCCCCCCCCCCCCCCGTATGTTTTTTAACATCTTTGATGGAGAAGCCAGTAAAGCCTCAAAAGCTTGCAACATGTCTTTTTTGCATTTAGTTGTTCCTACAAAGGTATTACGTGGGTAGAACCACTACCTTGCTTATTATAATTCAAGAAACATTTCACAAATGTGCTGGAGTGGACTGTAGTAGTCAAAATCATGTGCCATAAGAAATTTATTGGCTTATGGAAGTGCATCAAAACTCCATGTTGGATTTGTTGCAATAAAATGGCTGTTCCTCTGGAAATTGTTTCAGACAAATGGTCATACAGATTATCAATTAAGAGTATCCCTTGCATGCTTTCTTGTCTTTTGTCTTCATTGACAGGACCCAGTGTCTTTAAGTGCTGCATGAAATTCAATGTGGCATCCCTTCTATGGTGGTAAAAAGGTTTCCCCTGTTGAATTCCTGCCTTCCAGCAAACTGAGAATAAGAGACGGTCTGTTAAGGAAGGAACATCACAAGTTTTTACCATTTATCACACTAATGTCCACACCTGACACGTGATCAAAATCTTCATTGCCACTGGGTAAGATGTGCGGAATGAAAAATAACCTTGGGTGGGTTGGTCTTCTGTATGAGTTCTGCCTACTAAAAGGGAAGGCACTGAAAGTTATAGTACTACTAAAAGGCTCTCCACTTTGTTTTTCATTGCAAAGCCTCTTGAAACCACTATACATTTACCCATCCATATCCATGGATTCAAGCATCCACGGCTTGAAAATATTAAAATATATATATAAATTCTAGAAAGCAAACCTTGATTTTGCCATTTTATATACGGAACACCATTTTCCTATCCATTGCATATAATGGATATAATGAGCATCCATGGATTTTAGTATCCACAGAAGGTCCTGGAACCAAACCGCAGCGGATATCAAGGGCCTACTATACTAGCCTGGATAATATCTAGCATTAAATGCTGTTGACTCTGAAATAACAATCATGCAGCATTCGTTTAGAATGCAAGGCAGCACAGTCCATTCACTGAACTATTTAAAAGGAAGCCTACAACAATGTTGCTTGTTCCCCCTAATTACTTGTGATTAGAAACAAATATGTCCTACTATAAACAGTCTTAACCTAAAAACTTTATAGCCAGGAAAACGGAAGCACCTGAGCTGGTGATCTGTGTAATTTTAGTGTAAGCAATAATGATGGTGTTTACTTCTCCCATATACTTCTCCACATCATACTTTAGGAACAAATTTTTCTTTTTAAGAAGTAAAACGTAGTTGGATACTTTCTGTCCGTTTTTGTAGATCAAAGAATATTTTTTTTCAGAAGGATATTCAATAAACAGGACTTTCGTGATGCATGAAAATCTTTTCTTGCTGTTATTGTAAAGCATAAGCAACACTTTATATATCAAGTGCCAAGGACCAGCCCTAGTCCATGGCAAGTAAGGACAAGGGTAACATATCTGAATATAACCTTCTGCAAAGAAAGCAGGGTGGAACTTGCCATTGAACAACATAATACACAGATTAACATGCAAATAGCTTCCTCTCAACCAAAAGTATATATACCCTACTCTCTTCCATGCCAGCTTTCTCTGAAGATGCCAGCCACAGCTGCTGGTGAAATATCAGGAAAAAAACCTCTTCTGGAACATGGCCTTATAGTCCAAAAAACCCACAAAAAACAGGGTAGAATTCTTCCCAGCAAACTGATTTGCTTTCAGAACTGAAACAGATCTGCAAGACTTGTGTACTGAGTAGTTTCAACCTACCATTAAAATCAATTTACTGCCCTACCAATACACTTGAGCTATGTACAGTGGGCCTTTGGTATCTGCTGCGGTTTGGCTCCAGGACCCCCCATGGATATCAAAATCATTGGATGCTGAAGTCCCATTAAATACAATGACAGATATGGTGCCCCTAATACAAATGACAAAATTGATGGTTCAGTCTGTGGATAATTAATCTGTGGATATGGAGGGCTGACTGTAGTTATAGTACTTTGATAACACTTTAGCTTTCATGGTCCATCCTATGAAATCCTGGGATTTGTAGTTTGCTGGGTACTTGTAATTCTCTGCTAAAGAGCTGCTAGGTATCTCCCCGAAATCCAAATCCCAATATTCACTAGACTGGAGCCATGAGAGTTTATCAAACTGCTATAACTGCGCTCCACACTGTGCCTGCCTACATGTGTAGAACATTAAGGACTTGACTTCCGACTAAGCATTACATACTGAATTATTTTTTTCACATATTAGCACAAATCACATGTGTACTAGAGGTGACAAACCACAGGATGGGTCCTAAGCTATTTGTGTGTATTCAGCACATGTGAGAAGATCAACAAGTATGAGCAAGATCTTTCCACCAGTTGCCTTGCCATGACAGTGCTAATAAAAATAGATCTTGAGTTTCGTCAGTATCTGGCACAAAGGTATCTCTTCATAGCTAAGAGAAAGGAGCAACAGAGGATAAGTAGAAACCTTTCCATGTTAACAAGAAGTGACCATGCATTACTTTCGTATGTTGGGGTGTGTGCATATAATGCTCCTATTGCCAACATTTTAAGTAACCACACTGTTTTCTGACCAGCAAATGTGCAAAAAAAAAAGTACTGAATATTGAAACAAACAATCTCATCGTTTTATGCAAAGGGATTTTGCAGCACCTTTGAGACAAACTGTGCAAAATATGTAGCATAAGCTTTTGTAGACTTGGTCTATTTCCTCAGATGGACACATAGGCCCGTTACAGACGGACCTTTTAGTACGGAGTCAGTCCGTACTAGGGTTAGGAAGGTGTGGTGCTTCCGCACCCCCCTAACCCTAGTACGGACTAGGTCCGTACAAAATGGCGGCGCCCTATCTACATGGGGGCCGGCATGATGATGTCATGACCGCGCCACCACTATACTGGGCGGCGCAGACGTGACATCTTCGCTCCATGCGAGGGCGCTTAGTGCGCCCTTTGTGCGGAGCAGGAAGGAGCTCCGTTTCGTAGCTCCTTCCTGGTTTGCGGTGCTGCTTTGCATCGCTGGGCGCAGCCTTCAGACGGCTGCGCCCAGCAACGCAAGGGAGAAAGGGGCCAAGCGGCCCCTTTCTCCTCCTCCCCGCCGCCACGGGGTGTCCTTGGGGCTTGAAGCCCCAAGGACACCCCTTTCCGGGCTGCGGGGAAGCGGCCTTTTGCCGCATCCCCGCGGCCTGGAAAGCGGCGGATTGGGGCCTCACCGGCTGCCGTTCTGGCCGCTGAGGCCCCGATACCCCGGGGAAAGGGGTGGGTACAGGCCGCCGCTTTTCGGCGGTCTGTAACACACCATAGTTTTGTCCTGGACAAGCCCTGCTTCTCATGCCTGCTCACAACATGATTGAAACTTTGTTTCTTCAGTGCACAAGAGTTGTGTGAACTCCCATCTTCCATGTTGTGGAAAACTTTATCTGTTGAATAAATTGAAATTGTAACAGGAGTCCTGCCAAGAAAAAGAACAGCACAGAACTCCATTCTTGTTCAAGCTTTTCTGTCCCAAGAGCCACATTAACAGGAGCTGTTTGCCATGAAGAATAATAGGATAATTTCCCTCTCTAACAGCGCAGCTGTATAACAGGAATCTCATTTCCCCTCTAACGAAAAAGGGGGAAAAAGTATGACAAGAGTCAGAGCGAAGAGCCAGAAAAGTAGGGTGGGGTTGGCGGGAGGGAGGAGGAATGTGGGAACAAGGTTCAGATGGGATCATTTCCTTTCAAAAATGAGAGAAAGGTTCATGAGCACAGTATCACTTTTAGGCTATTATATTATTACATATTAAAGTTAAGTTTCTTCTACTCATCTTTAGCAAGAGTGTATAGTTTGCCCAATTTAATATGTATGTGTGTGTGTACCCACACCTCAGGTGTCAAATTACACAGATGGTACAATTTTTAATTTTAAAGATAGCATGCAAACATAGCCAAAGACTGGGGTGGCTGTATGCAAAAAAAAGGACAGAGCTCCTGGACCAATAATTAGAGTGCAAAAAAGACCATTTAAACAGCTGTAACCTGTATGTTACATACAGAGCCAGAGTGATGCAGTAGTTTGGATGTTTGCATAAGGACCCTGGAGACCAGGGGTGCATCTACACTAGAAATCATGCAGTATGACACCAATTTAAGTTCTGTAACACTATCCTATGGGATCCTGGGATCTGTGGTTTTACATGGTCTAGCCTTATCTGCCAAAGAGTGCTGGAGCCTCACAAAAGTACAAATCCCAAGATTCTGCAGGATGAAGCCAAGTAGTGTCAAACTGCATTATTTCTACAGTATAGATGCACCCAGGGTTTGATTCCCCACTCAGCCCTTGGAGAAATCACATACAGTATTCTCTTAGACTCAGAAGAAGGTAATGGCAAAACCTCTCTGAACAAATCTGGCCAAGAAAAGTCCAAAGGACCTGGGGGTCACCATAAGTCAGAAATGACTCAAAGGTACACAACAACAGCAACCACCACCACCATCTGTTCGTCATGTTGTCCCTGTTGACATCATTTCTTTCACCCAGCTGTTCAAGGCACAGGAGTCCTACAATTGACACAAAACCCCGACCACTGAATTGAAATTTATTAGCAGAATCCAGTGAAATCCTCACAGTTATGGACAGATAAATGTTAATAATACAATAACTGGATCTTGCCAAGCAAGCTAATATGAAGTTGGGTGCTGTTGTGGATTGCCTGCTTGGCAATACTGCAGGGAAAGTGCCACCATACCAGGATATGTTATTTGTTTTGCCTTAGGGTCACTTTTCTTATGTCAAATTGCTGTTGCTTTGTTTTGCTGCTGGATGGTGATGACAGAAGCAACAATGGCAACAATCACATCTCCTACAATCCTTAGAAGGCAATTGAACCAGCCTAGTATAGTGGTTTGAGTGCTGGACTAGTAAACCCACTGGGTGAACTTGAGGAAGTCATGCTCTCTCAGCCTAAGAGGAAGGTAATGGCAAACCTCTGAATAAATCGTGCCAAGAAACCCCTAGGATAAGATCACCATAAATCAGCTCTCTGTCAAACCTCACAACAGCAGCAGATGTGGAAATGTAAACACTCATATTTGAAGGAACAATAATAAAATGAGTTGGTTTAACAAATGAATTGAGTTGAGGATAAGTACCAGGGAGAGATAAGGAAGTTCCAGGTGTAATTTAGGCTGCAGTCAGGCTGTAACACAATTAGTTAACCATAAGCCACATTGCAGTAAATGCAACCCACTTCTGTGTAAATATGAGCATGATTGTGCTGTCAGTCCTTCAGCTGAGATACAATAATAAAATTTATTTATATCCCGCCTCTCTACAAAAAGCAATTGGGGCAGCTTACAAAGTTACAATATACTGTACAGTCCAAACCCTCAACCCACCCACCCCTTAAAATACAATTAAACAGTGTGGAATTAAAAACATAAAAACATAACTTAAAAAATGATACAATAACTGTGGTGAAGTCGGAGGTCAGCAGTTAGATTTTCCTTCCGATGTCTGGAGAACTATTCAGGAAAGGCCTGCCGGAAGAGATCCGTCTTTATAGTTTTTTAAAAGCTGTTTAGGGTGGTAATATGATGGATCTCGTCCAGCAGGCTATTCCACAGTCTGGGAGCAACAGCTGAGAAGGTCCTCTGGGAGGTCGGTGACAGCCTAGTTTTACAAGGCTGTAACAAATTTTTCCCTGAGGATTTAAGAAGCTGAGGTGCTTACACTAACCGTGAGTACAGAAGTGAGGGATCTGTAGCCCTCTACATATTCTGGAATCAGGCCCAGCGTGAACAATGGAAGGGGATTACAGACACTGTAGTCCAAAGGTCCTCCAGTCCTGTATTAGAATAGTCTAGACAGAGAGGATCTTCTATGTGATATATTAGTGGAGGCTTTGTTATAAGCTATAAGCAGATGTCCTTACTGTTTTTGTCCTATGAAATCCCAAAGACTATGGCAAAAATAGAAGTATCCATTGTGTTAGGCTTTACAATAATCATAGAATCATAGAATCGTAGAGTTAGAAGAGACCACAAGGGCCATCTAGTCCAACCCCCTGCCATGCAGGAACTCTCCATCAAAGCATCTCCGACAGATGGCCATTCAGCCTCTGTTTAAAGCCCTCCAAGGAGGGAGACTCCACTACTCTCTGAGGAAGGAGTGTGTTCCACTGTCGAACAGTCCTTACTGTCAGGAAGTTCCTCCTAATGTTGAGGTGGAATCTCTTTTCCTGCAGCTTGCATCCATTGTTCCGGGTCCTGTTCTCTGGAGCAGCAGAAAACAAACTTGTTCACTCCTCAATATGACATCCCACAAGGGGGATTTCTTAGGAGTCCTATTGAACTCAGTCAGGCTTACCTCTGAGTAGACATGACTCGAATAACACAGTACCTAATCATATGTACAATTTAAAAATCCCATACTCAGTGTGGTGGGATCTCTTTGTGAGTAAAAATGTAGAATATACAGTCATGATACTCCTTAACCATTAATAGATCCACAGACTTCAGTAAACGAAACTCACAAATAAGTACCTTCAGAAGGCAGAAATAAGTGCCTCCAGATTACAGATGCTTTCTTGCTGCTGCTCTGGTTTAGATGAATGCAATGCTGAAATGATACTGTGAAAACTCCCAAGAATAGTTTCTCCATGTTTAACTCTTTCATGACAAAAACAAGACTGATGGTTACTTTGATTGCACTGAATTGCTTTACATCATTTAAGATGTTTTTAATTACTGTACTCCACGCTAAGATGTTTGGCAATAAGGCAACACAGTAACACAGTAGTCCACGTGTATCTATGGGTTCACTTTCTGTGGTTCCAGTTGCATGTGGTTAGCCACAGTCCAGAATATTTTTCTTCATTTTAACACTAGAATTCTAATGACATATTTGCATGTTTGTTGAAAATGAATTCTAATAGTACTCAAGAGGGGAGGAAACACCCCTTAATATTTTGCTTCATTATCAACTGTTGTAGCATCCGATAAAATGGCTATTAAAGTTGGATTTCGCTTCTCCAAAATACTTGGGACCAGAAGTATTTGGGATTTTGGAATATGTGCATATACATAATAAGATATGTTGGAGATGGGACCCAAGTCTAAAGATTAAATTCATTTATGTTTTATATATCCCTTATACACATAGCTTGAAGCTAATTTTATACACAATAGTTTTAATAATTTTGTGCATGAAACAAAGTTTGTGTGTACACGGAACCATCAGAAAGCAGAGATGTCACTATCTCAGCCAGCCATGAAAATAGTTTTGGATTTTGGAATATTTTGGATTTTCAGATAAGGGATACTCAACCTGTAATGCCAAAGCTTTCCTTCAGTAATTTATTACTGTTTCTTTAAGGCATGTGCTTATTGCTCCTGAGCCCACTAGAACCTAGAGGTGATTACAATGGATTAAAAAAATTAAAACAAGAAATACATGACTAAAACATATTTAAAAACAGAATTTTAAAGGTGCTCTTTAAATATAGACAGAAGTCACAAATAAGAACAGTAAAATTAATTATATAATTTAAATAACAGTTTTATTTTATTGCCTGAGATATTAGAATTATTTTAAAAGATGGTTTATTTCTTTTATCCTTTAACACTCTTATTATTATTAGCGTTATTACTCTTATATAATGACAGTATACTTTCAGGATTGGGCTATGTTATGCCTTATGTGTAAAGAGCCAGTATGGTGTAGTGGTTTGAGCACTGAACTAGGACTCCAGATACTAGGATTCAAATCCCTGCTCAGTCATGGAAACCTGCTGGTTGACCTTATGCAAGTCACACTTTCTCAGCCTCAAAGGAAGGCAATGGCAAAGCCCCTCTGAACAAATTCTGCCAAGAAAGCCCATGTATAGGGTTGCCATAAGTCAGAAAACAACTTGAAGACACTCCACAACATCTTATGCGTATAGACTGTTAACCCACCAGGCTGGTTCCTTTCAAGGTCCTGTTGAAGCCAGAAGAGGAAGATTTTTAGCAGGTATTAATGATAGTGTGGTGTAGTGGTTTGAGTATTGGACTAGGACTCTGGAGACCAGGGTTCAATTCCCAGCTCAGTTTCACCACCATTTGCCATCTTGGGCAAGTCACACACTCTCAGCCTCAGAGGATGGCAATGGCAAACCTCCTCTGAACAAATCTTGACAAGACAATCCCATGATAGGTTTGCCATAGGGCTGCCAGAAGACAGAAACAACTTGAAGGCGCACACGATCACTGCTACTACAGATGACAGCATGCTGAAATGCCATCTTTTTCACTATTATTAAAAGTGAAGGGTGCTACCCTCTTTTACTTGTGACCACCCTTTTGGGTGATTAAAGGGCTACTTTTTTGTCTTTCATTCCATGTGTAGAGATTAAAAGAGAAATCTAATTGCTTTCCCCTATAATCCTATAAATATTTACCTGAGGCCATATCTCACTGACTACAGGAGGATTTAGTTCCCAGTAAACATGCACAGATTTGCACCATTAATGTTTCTGGGCGTGTTGCAGGGTTTGGGTGGGCAGCAAGGGGATTGAAGGTCATTGTTGCTAATGTTAAATCAAAGTACAATGCTATGCGCTTGCTTATGTGATTGATTGTGCTTTAATAGCAAAAAAATTTCCTTCTAGACAAAGAGCACTAAAAAGAAAAGAAACATCAGAAACTGTCCAGGCCCTTTAAGTAAAATAGTGAAATGCTGACAATTTAATGCTCTGTGTGTCTGATGAGTAATTCCACTATGACCTACAAAGAAAGAAGGGGGAAAAATCAGGTAATTGGACCCCTTGTCAGCCTCAGTTACTATTGGTTAATCCTACAAGGTCACATGGTCAGAGCTTCTTTTAAAAGTCATTCTTGTGCTTTGTAGTAGTAGAGTGGGTGTTGTCTTTGTGAGATTTTTAGGAACTTGTTTCACAGAGCAAATCCTACACAATGTGTGAACAGTTTTGTGGAACTTGGAAGTTAGTTTCCAGTGAGAAATTTGATGACTACATGAAAGAACTTGGTAAGAAATATTTTCATGCTTGGTTTTCTAGCATTCTAGGAATGAATTTTATATTTTAATTTAGGTTTTGTTTTGTTTTTTTTACTTTTTATGGAAAAATTGTATTTTCCCACCTCATCCCCCTCCAATAAAATTATCAGTATCAATTTAGAAGTAGTTTAGCTAAATTACAAACTGAATATTTTTGGTAAATTTGGTCTACTTTTTTCAGCTGTCCAGTCTACAAAATCTTATGTTACAACTTCTTTTGCTTAGTTAGTTTCAAAGGTGCTACAAGAGCCCTTTGCATATTATTATTGTTGTTGTATTTATATTTGTCAAACACTATAAGTGCTTTACAGAGCAAAACAATCCAAAATAGAAATAAAAGCCTGCCTACAGCGTACAATTTAAAACCACCAACAAAAAATATATAAAATTAATAAAATATTGCTATAATAAGTTTAAACAGCGGTATAAAAGTATAAATTAATACAAATAGTCTATCATAAGATCATACAGTCATGAAGTCAAGATGAAAGTTGGAAGGCTTTGCTGATTGGAATAGATACTGTGTGCTGATATTGCAGACTAATATCACTATGTCTCTGACTTCTACCCTTTTGGTAAATGTAGCTGCTGTATTGTAAAAGACTGAGCTTACTTGTCTGTTATTGTACCAGTAACAGGTGTAGGGTGGAGTACTATAGTTTGAGTTATGTTTGCTAGGTTTCCAGTTTGGTCACATACTTGTCTGTTATGTTCGTTCTATTTAATTTCTATTTTTGTCTGCCCTCCCTGTCACTTTGACTAATAATCTGAATACTATTTCTCTGTTAAAGTCCTATTGAATTCAGTGAAAGTTGCATTATGAACACATTCAATTTGGCTATCAGTTGAGTATCTCCTAGAGAACTGCTGCTTAACCTGATTGTTGAATGAGGTAGTAGGTTGTGCAGAATTGTAGGTAGGAGATGAAAAGTACAGCTATGATTTCTGTATAGCAATACTAACATGATACTGCAGAAATGTGAAAGGAAGTCCTCACTGTCATTTTCCTGACTGGAAGAATTAACAGTGTGGGCTGCATGCTGCAACTGTTATTATTACAGTCAGCCCTGCTTATCCACAGATTTTTTTATCCACGGATTCAAGCAATATTCAAAAGAAGTATAAATTCCAAATAGCAAGCCATGGATTTTGTTATCTACGGGGGATCCTGGTACCAAACCCCAGCGGATAACAAGGTCCCACTGTACTTACCTGTTCCAAGTACCTCTGAGGATACTGAAATAGACAAAAAAAGAAGCTATGCTGGTTCATTAAGAAATCTTGAAAATCCATAGACAGTATCTTGTAGCCAACCAAGAGTGAGCATGCATTTGTTGGAACTAAACATGGTATTGCCAGACCATGATTCTCAAATTGGTGTGAATCTTGTAATGAATTGTCTACCCTGTGGTTAAGGAAGTGTGGAATATTAGTCAATGACTGCATCCCAGTCATCTTGTGTGCATGTAAATGTGTGTAGGATTTTAGCTTTGGACTCTTTCCTAGAACTGAATTTATGGATAAACCCTTATTTTACTGTAGTTTTGAATTAAAGTATCCCCCCTCCCCTTCACCATCCCTTCCCCTGCACACATCTGATGCATAATCAAGAGATTTGGGAGTAAGGACAGACCTAAACTGAGAAAAGATCTACATTTCTTAGTGTGTGAATAGAGCTTGTGGAGGGATTTAGTTCTATAGTCCTGCCTTGAATCTGTGGCAGTTCATCAAAGAGGGTATCTAGTAACAAATGAAGTGAAAAAGCTTTGTCTGAGATGATAGAGAGC
Organism: Sceloporus undulatus; assembly: GCF_019175285.1. Lineage (NCBI taxonomy): Eukaryota > Metazoa > Chordata > Lepidosauria > Squamata > Phrynosomatidae > Sceloporus > Sceloporus undulatus. Next base: position 212,592,389 of record NC_056525.1, on the reverse strand, counting down.
TGTTACCAGCCAGTGTAAACCATAGAGCACTAACTGAACAAGTAGCCTAACCTTCTGAAAGACCACCCTCTTCCATGCAGAGATTAGGAAAGGCAGCTTTTTGAAGAACAGCTCCCAGAATTGCCTGTTCTGCCAAATGGTCACTGAGCATAATAACTTTTCCAAGCATTGATACCGTGTTGCTAGGCCACTTATTCAACAACATGCTGGCTTTCTAACTCAAGCTATGACTTTATTGCTCATAATTGTAAAGTGCTTCTGATGTGATCAAATGTCACATTAATTACAACTTACTTTAATACACTATGCTCAGTTAAAGCTACCATAGTGATTCTGGGCTGTGACAGCTCACTTTCTACACGGCAGTCTTATTCACTTGAATAAACTAGTGAACAGGCTTCATTGACTCATTAAATTAGCAGTTTGAGTGTATTATCTGATTGTATCTTTAAAATACAGTAACCACTAAAGCTCATGGGGAACTAAGACTTGTAGAGGCAAGTCATTACAAACTTCCTTGTGCCAAACAATATTACAGTGGCATAGCCTCATTGTGCCAAACTTATAGTATATAAACAGGGAATTGGGTTTATTTACAAAAGAAACACCCCCTTCAAAGCAGATTACAAAACAAAAAAGAAGCATGAAAATATAATCAGTCAATAAAATAACTGGTTGAACCAGCTAGGAACCACAGCAAAGACAAGATACAAAAGGTACATCTTGGGAAAACAAAACCAAACAGTGGAGTCAAAAGCTTGTTTAAAGAGAGATGTCTTCAATTGCTAATTAAATACAGAGAAAGTGGAAAATGAACAATCTCTTGGGACAGGGAATTTGACTGTAGGGGTCTCCTGTTAACATCCCTCTTGCTACCAGCCTTGCTTTGAAATCATGAGCAGAGCAGTTCAGTTTCATGAAAAAGCAACAGTATAGCTGGCCTTGATGTTCTAGTTACATATTTATCCTCCACCTTTCTTCAGTGAATTGAAGGTGGTGTTCATGGCTCTCCTTTCCATTTTATCCTGGCAACAACCTTGTGAGACAGGTTAGACTGAGAGACAGACTGACCTCAGGTCATCCAGTGAGTTTTGGGGCTGATTAAGAAGACCTTGGGCCAGATTAATGGTGGGAATTGTTACTACACAGTGTGACGACTCCCACCACTTAAAATAAATAATGTAAAGCCATCTTGCGGGACCCTATTGGCTCTCTATGAGACTTTGAAAGGCTGTTTAGTCTCCACTTCCCCATTATCCCCCCCCCACACTTTTTAGAAAGTAATTTCCAAATACTCTGCAAGTGGGGGTTAATTTACCATGTCCCCCACCTAAACTGTTTTAGTCATGGAGAGGTTTTTTTAAATTGGAAGCTGGGAGGAGGCGAGAAATTTGTAGTTTGATTAAAAAAACCAACACATAAAATCTTTGCTCAAATGTGGGCTGCTTTTTTGTGAGAGTGAATTTTAGGCCTTTGGCTTAAAGAGAAGTGTGTGTGTGTGTGTGTGTGTACGCGCCTTCAAGTCTCCTTTCGACATAAGATAATGCCATAAATTTTGTGGGGTTTTCTGAAGCAAGGAATACTCAGAGGTGGTTTTGCCAGTTCCTCTGAAATCTAGCCATACAGTATTTGGGATTCATTGGCAATCTCCTATGCAAGTACTAACCAGGGCTGACCTGCTTGGCCTCCAAGATCAGACGGGATCTGGTGCCTTTATTAGTCTTATCCAATATGAACTAGCCAAAGCCAACTGTGTCATTGGTCAGAGTGAATCAGACACCACCTGTAGCAGATGCTAAGGATAACACTTCTCTTGAGCCCCTCAGCCATTTTCCTCCATTAAAGTTCTCCAATATTTTTTTTCCATCTTTTTTTCCATCTTTGGCAACATATTCAGTAAATAGAACCCTGGAGACATGTTAAATTGAAAAGAAAATGCTGTTTGTATCACAGAATGAACCTTAAACCAAAATTTCTTGACTTTTTTACAAGAATACCACATATGCCACATCGTGCCCTCCTTCTCCCCACATCTCCAACATTTTAAGTTAGGTATTTTATATATTTTTTTTATTTTAGCTGGTGTGAAATACCATCTATTGGATATTTTGAGATGATTTTCTTTTAGAGACTGTGAGGCGGTGAATTTATTTGTCTTGTCCCAGGCCTTCAGCCATTCTTCATATGGGATTGGATGTCCTATATCCCGTGCCCATCTTACCATATTTTCTTTTATTGTCTCCTTTTCAAGATCTCTCATTAGTAATATCTTGTAGAATTTTGCTATCTTTTTTCTTTGTGGTTTCCACCATATATCATCGAGTTCATTTATTATTATTTCAATCCCTCTATTCTTTATATCATCTTTGAATTTAGATTTGATTTGAAAGTATTCTATCCAGTTAAATGTGTGTCCTTGTTTACTTAGCTCTTCTCTTTCTCTCATTGTTAATATCCCTTTTGAACCAATATTTACCAAATCTTTGTATGTTAGCCATTTTGTTCCCTTCTTTCTATGGCTGAAAAAAGCTTCTTGTATTGACGTCCATAAAGGTAGTTTATTATAAAACTTATCTCTTATTTTTACCCAAGTTGGAAACAGGGTTCTCCTTATGTAGTGGTTTTTAAAGTCCTTGTAGGAAACTAGATCTTTATATAATAAATATGCGTGCCAACCCATCTTTAGTCCCTCTCCTTCTAGGTTCAACAATTCTGTGTCCTCTAACTTAATCCATTCTTGTATCCATTTTCCTCCATTAAAAGATAGAGCTGTGTATGCCACATTTTGATTCTGCTCAAAGTGTTGGTCTGAGGTCTATTGTCAGTGCAAAGTACTGTAGTGGTCTATGGACTATTGTCAGTTCATAAGTTATCAGCTGTCAACCCATAGAGAGTTTCTGGGAAGAAATAATTGTAACCTATATGTACCAGTCCCTGGTGCATTGGAAAAAAGTAATTGATTCCTCCTCGCACACAGCATACAAAACACACCGCAGCAGGTAATTAGGAAGCACTGATTCAACTAGCCTGCTCCCTTCTTGCCAAGGCTGATTCAAATGCCTGTCTGGCTTGCTTATTGATATAAAGAGGGGAAATTATGGACTTTAGGGGACTGTATCTCCTACCCACCAGTGTGTGGTGGGTTTCAGTTCCTTACTCCTTTGTTCTATGAAACATCCGTAACGTGTGATCACTGTTTATTGTGCTAGCCAAACTCATAAAACCTTTATGATAAAAAGTACAAGAATACAAAAATATAAAAGGCACCTCATAATTTAACATGTAGTGACAAAAGTTATTGCTGATGTAAATATAGAAACCTTTCACATTATTGGTAAATTTCTGTGTTGCCATCATAAAAATCAGTTTAATACTTTGAGTCTCCATGGCAATTTTGTGGCAATTTTGGCATGACCCAGGTTGAATTGGCTTGTGTCACTCTACACACTTTAAATTGTTGGCTCCTTAGTGATCCTCTAAGGTCCAGCAGCTTCAGATGTGTGTATGAGACAGTCTAATGTATCTGTTTCAATTTCTAGGAGTGGGCTTTGCCACAAGGAAGATTGGTGGTGTTGCCAAACCCAATGTCATCATCACCTGCAATGGTAATGCCATGACTATCAGATCAGAGAGCAGTTTCAAGACCGTAGAGATTTCTTTCAAACTGGAGGAAGAATTTGATGAAACCACAGCAGATGACAGGAAAGTAAAGGTGAGGTCTTTTCTTTACCTCATGTTTTATTTCTGACTGGACCATGAGGGAATGGGTGCAGGAGAAGATTTTCATTTAAAATGGTAGTGTAGAAAGTAACCTCAAAAGTGCATGGGGTTCTTTAGCACTATATAGTAATAACACTGTGATTCTACTTTAACAGCCATGGCAATATCCTATGGAATTCTGGGATTTGCATTTGAGGGAGGAGTGTTTTGAATTCTAAGTCAGAGGGCTCTAGTGCATCTCCAAATTCCAGGATTCCATCGAATGCAGCCATAGCAGTGGAATCATGGTGGTATAATTTTGTAGTGTAAAGGGTCCCCGATCACTATCGGAAAGACTGGTTTTCTATTTGAATTGGGTAAATATTGGAGGCTCTTGACTATTACTAATTGCTCTGGGAAGCCTTCAGGAAATAGCACTATGGTATTTGGTTTCTGGAAGTTAGTAGAGTTCTTGGCATGGCAGCAGTCAAATCTTACCACACAAAAATAATGGCTATGACTGCTTAATGATGCCCATGGTTTTCCCCTCCCCACTACTGGAAAAGTTGAAAGAGTCAATGGCTGTCCTGCTGAGAAATCAATCAATCAACTTTCCAGTCCCTCCCTCCCTCCCTCCCCCTCCTCTCCCTCTCTCTCTCTCTTAACCTGACTTGGCTGTCATTATGGTATCCTATTTGACAGGTACAATAATTCATCCTGAATGGCCTGATTATTCTGCTAGACTCCTTCCTATTTAGAAGTCCTACAGATGCGTTAAACTAAACTCTCATATTCCCAACCCAGGGATAGAGATTGTAATCTGTTTGGGGAAGGCTAATCTACAACAAATTTCCTTTTCCCCAGGCTTCTTTGCACACTAAAATACTGCAAAAACTATGGATTGACCAGCCAAACCCAAACAGTATTCAACAATGGCTCCTTTTCATCCTGGAGAGAAGTGATCAGAGGGGTGCCACAGGGTTCTGTCCTGGGCCCAGAGCTATTCAATATCTTTATCAATGACTTGGATGACAGAATTGGGGGCATACTTATCAAATTTGTAGATGACACCAAATTACGAGGAGTAGCTAATACTCCAGAGGACAGGATCAAAATTCAAAATGACCTTAATAGGTTAGAAAGCTGGGCCAAAGCTAACAAAATGAAATTCAGTACAGAGAAATGTAAGGTACTGCACTTAGGGCAGAAAAATGAAATGCAGAGATAATAGGGTGGGGGTCACCTGGCTGAATGCGAGGACATGTGAAAGGGATCTAGGAGTCCAAGTAGACCACAAACTGAACATGAGTCAACAGTGCGATGCAGCAGCTAGAAAGGCCAATGCAATGTTAGGCTGCATCAATAAAAGTATAGTGTCTAGTTCAAGAGAAGTAATAGTGCCACTATATTCTGCTTTGGTCAGGCCCCACCTGGAATACTGTGTCTAGTTCTGGGCACCAGAATTCAAAAAGGATGTTGAGAAACTGGAGCATGTCCAAAGGAGGGGAACTAAAATGGTGAAGGGTCTGGAAACCAGGCCCTATGAGGAACAGCTTAGGGAGCTGGGGATGTTTACCCTGAAGAAGAGAAGGTTAAGAGGTGATATGATAGCCCTGTTTAAATATTTCAAGTGATGTCATATTGAGGAGGGAGCAAGCTTGTTTTCTGTTGCTCCAGAGAACAGGACCTGGAACAATGGATACAAGTTACAGGAAAAGAGATTCCACCTAAACATTAGGAGGAACCTCCTGACAGTAAAGGCTGTTTGACAGTAGAACACACTCTCTTGGAGAGTGGTGGAGTCTCCTTCTTTGGAGGTCTTTAAAGAGAGGCTGGATGGCCATCTGTCGGCAATGCTTTGATTGAGAGCTCCTGTATGGCAGGGGGTTGGACTGGATGGCTCTTGTGGTCTCTTCCAATTCTGTGATTCTATAATTTCATGATTGAGCTTCCAAGCATGTAACAGGTAGCCTAGAGTTTTCTTCTTTTAGGACTGTTTACAGTTCTCTGGTTTTAGCAATTAGCTCATTCCTGCTTAATATCCAGCATCTCACGATGCTAACCCTTGATCTAGCCATAAATGGCAGATTGCTGCATGGGCAGGCCCTTTATATTGCCATATCTTGCAAGATGTCTTGGGGAATTTGCAGCCCTGCAAGACTCTGTCCTGAGATCTGGTGTAAGAATCATTACAGATCTTGTCCATGGTCCCACAATGGTGTCCCAATCACGAGACTTTCTTCTGGGTCCAAGAAGCCAGTCAGAGCATCCCAGAGGACAATGGCTGGCCCCATAGCCTTGGGACAACTAGAATGCCTCCACATGATTTCCTCCTTTGCAGAGGAAATCATGACAAGCCAGTTTAAACTCCTTAACACTGCCTTGACCCAGGCTATGTGATCTTGGGATTCTTGGGGTTTTACAGGTGTTGTTTACTCCTATGTTAAAATACATTAACTGAATTGCTCCTTTTTAACCCTCTTTTTTGACAGAGTGTTGTGACATTAGAGAATGGCACACTGGTTCATTTGCAGAAATGGGATGGCAAAGAGACCACAATAAAAAGGAAAATAGAGGATGGAAAGCTGGTTATGGTAAATTCACTTTTCTCAAGATCTGTAGACGTTTACAAATATGGAAGATGACAATGTTCTGAGTCAGTGATAAGCAAAGTATATAAATTGTTTCAATCAAGCCAAACCAAAGATGTACCTCTTCTGCATTGTAAAACAAGGATGAGGACTTCTTCCAGTTCAAGGACCACATTGCTGAATGCCAGCATTGATGGAGCCAAAGGCAAAGAAATTGAACCAACACTCCCACTGTATTTTTATTTAAAGTAACTAAGACTAAGGAGAGGTGTGCCAGCATTTGAGAATGGAAATAAAAATATAGAGAAGTTGTAAGGTCATCAAATAATACTGATATAAGGAGTGGGGCTAGCCATATGGAAAACCCCAGGAGGGCTGGATTTAACTTGACCTGACCCCCTGCTCTAGGAGCATCCCAGAGTCCCCTACCAAGTGCTGTAGGAAAGAAAACCTATTTTTTCCCATGCAAAGCTTGTAGGGGATAGGATACAACTCTGAAACAGTTTTAACATCAAAACAACATATTTTAAGTGTGTAAGTGCTAACAAATGCACACTCAATTTTTTCAGTAAGTTTTGGAACTTATTTTGTTGAGTGCCATAGTACAGAATTGGAAGTAGCTGATGTGTCTCTATCCTGAAAAGGTGCTCAAAGTGCAAGGTTGCCTTTGTAAGCAAGGTGTTAACAAAATAGACACTTAAATCAAACTCATGGCTAAACAAAACATAACCAAACTATGCAATCAGAGGCGCATTACAGACCACCTGAAAGCGGCGGTCTGCCACCGCCGTCATTGGCGGCGAGGAGCCCCAGCGGCCAAACTGTGAGGCTTCCCAGCACCGCAAAAAAGCGGCAAAATGGTGCTTCTTTTTGCGCCCCGGAAGTGGCGCCGTGAGTCACTAGTCATGTACTCGCGGCGTCGCTTCCGCCACGCGATGTGTGGACGCTAAGCATCCGCGACATCAAGATGGCGCCCCCCGTGTAGAACGGGCACTGCCATTTTGTACATCCTCAGGACGTACTAGGGTTAGGGGCGTGCGTAAAGCATGCTGTTGCCTAACCCTAGTACGTCCTGAGGACATACTTTACGCCCGTTTGTAACGGGTCAAAGATACATATCCTTTAATCAGAACATGGAAATGCAATAACTGTTTTAAAAACTTACTTGGAAACCACTTAAACTGAATAAGGCATCATCTTAGGGATTTCAGGCACTATTTAATTATAACGAATAATTATAATTCATTTGGCACAGTGATAGTGTTCATGTATATTCATTTAAAATCAGGGCAGCCTAAATGTCCTTAAGTTTGGCTGGAGCTTGTCTTTATTCTTTTGAATATGTATTACCCCTTTGCAAAGGCATAGCAATGATTTCAGACAGAAATGTAATGCACAGGTTAGTGGAAATTAATTGACATTTTAAAGAAGTGGTATATACATTAGTACTCATATCCCTAGATACAATATGGATTTAAATAAACTAAGAATTAGTTCCTGAGTAAATCAAGGATGTGGAAGGCATAGTCCTCCAGATACTGCCACACTACAGAATTAATACAGTTTAGAATTAGTAGGAATTAATCCAATAGAATCCTGGAAGTAGTTTGTTGTGGCACCAGAGCACTCTCACAAAACTACAAACTTAAAAATCTAATAGCATTGAGCTATGGCAGTTAAAGCAATGTCAAACTGCAGCAGTCCCTTTGTTGTGGAATAGTCATTAAAGGCTGGAGTCTCTTTGGTGTGTGACACTGCCATAGCTAGTGGTGCCAGCAGGGGAAAAGTTCACGCAAGCTTTGTGGCAATGAAGAAAGTAAGGCATTGGAAAAGCAAGTTGAACAGAGTTGGCTCTGGCTTCTCTCATCAGTGCTGCATTTTTACAGGTTTTCACCATGGTTAGTCAAGTATGCCAACAGAATTCTGGCCGAGGTTGCCTCCTTATTGCAAAGGGTTCTGTTCTGTTCTCATTGTTAATGTTTAGAACAGAACTCTTGGATCCAAAGCCATTTATCTTGCGGGAGATTAAATTCATATCATATCATTGTACTGAGGACTGATAAGAGCAAGTCTCCCCTTATATGGGCCACCAGATATATCACTTGTCCACAGTCATAAATGACTGCACAGCAGAAGCATATGAAGGATTTGTGAGTGCATCTGAAGTGAGGGGAAAATAGTACAGCTAGGTTTCTAAATATTTCAGCGGATGTGAAAAGAACAGTTTGATATGAAACTACAGAGTACTGATCATACACTGACTCTTTGGAGTTTTCCCTCCTAGGAATGTACGATGAACAACGTTACCTCGACCAGAATCTATGAGAAAGCATGAAGCCTCCATTTTGTGCAGTTAACAGGACCCTGCAGCAGAGGACAGAATTTGGTTCAGGGAACAAAGCCTAATATGATCACAGTGGCTTTCTTCAAAGAACTGAGTTATTGACACACCAACTCCAAAGCACCTTGTATACGAAGTTGAAGTATTGTGGTTATTCAATAAATTGCTCACTGATATCGGGGAAACAATTCTGTCGTTTATTGGTCTGGTCTTGCAATCACTCTTCATTGCTGAAGATGATTATTCCCCAAGTTAGATTTTCAGGTTCTGTTGGTGGTATCTGTTCAGCTTCACTAGCCTTATCTTTAAAAAACAAACAAATATATACCCTGGCATAAGTAACAGAGTATGGTATATTAATTATAGAGAAATAATTGGGGCCATACCCATTCAATTAGGATATATATCTGTTCCTCCTAGCCATCAGTGGGGAGTCATAAAGTTCTTACAAATGAGGTTTCCTTTACACAACTGCTCTGCCTTGTTTATAGAATTGTGTAAGGAGGAGAGGAACAGGCACTTCATACTACACATTTTAATCGCTATAGTTCCATCCTTTGGAATTGGGATTTGCAGTTTAGGAAGGGGCATTTAGAATTTTCAAGCAGAGTGTTAGTGCCCCCCAACAAACTACAAATCTCAGGATTTTGCAAGTTGTAGCTGTGGCAGTCAAAATGGATTTGTAGTGCTATAATCGCATAGTGGGAATGGCCTCATTGTCATTTATTTGTCACTCTCCTGTATTTTCCTATCAGCCTAAGCGCCCTTTCACACTACACTATTACAGCACTGATTCCATTTGTACTGCCATGGCTGCATCCTATGAAATTCCAGGAATGGAAGTTGGGGGAAAGCATTAGAACTCCCTGGGAAAGAATGCTAAGTACTCTCCATAAACTGCAAATCCCAGGATTACATGGATGGAACCATGATAGTTAACATGGAGTCATAGTGCTGCAATTATGTAATGTGAAAAAGCCTTAGAGGCTTCTCTTGTCAAAATAAATCAGCTAGAAAGGCAGAATTGCAGCACAGTTTGTCTTGACTGGTGGTACCAGGGGTTGCTCATCTGTAAGTACGCATAGCTAAGGCAAATTTCAAAGAAAGTTATGCTACTCTATTTTCAGTATTTAGAAAAGGAGGTGGAGTATTGTAATACCTTTTTATAGTAACATTTATTTCACTATACAAAGGGATCTTGTAGCACTGTTGGAACAATTTAAGAAGCTGGTAGAATGAGCTTTTGTAGATTTTCATAGTCTACTTCCTCAGGTGCATTGTATTTCAGTGCAAATGTTTGTGGACTACAGCACACTACTTGGAGAGCAGCCTCATTACAAATAAAAGGCAATAGGAGTCTTGTGACTAACCAACTTACTTCAGCCTGAATTCTCCATAGTGAGGAATATTCAAGTCATGTGTGCATTCTTGCAGTCTGAAGCAGTTAACCAACCAGATAACAGGCTTATGCCTTAAATGAGACCTACTACTAAATAAAGACTGGAAAATGAAGACATGGGATTGGAATAATTGCTAAAGGCATCCTGACTTTCTGCATGAAGCGAGAAGCTGTTCTGTTTGGAATAAACAGTAACTGGTCATATTTATCAAGATTCTAAAATGAGTGAAAAGATCTGTATAAGAAAGCAGATCTTGTAGCACCTTTGAGACTAACTGAAAGCAAGAAGGCAGCATGAGCTTTCGTAGACTTCAGTCTACTTCCTCAGATGCATTTGGACAGACTGAAATCTATGAAAGCTCATGTTGCCAACTTTTTTCTTTCACTTAGACTCAAAGATGCTACGTGATCTCTATATACTGACTCCACAGACTAACATGACTATATCTTTGAATCTATTTGTATAGGAAAGATAACACCAGATCACCTGAATAGAGTCACTAGGTTAAACATGATTCAGCAGACAACTCTGGGGATTAGATGAGCTCATCTGGATGGGTGGGACCATAGCCTGAAGACAGAGCATGTGCTGTGCATACAAAAGGCACAGTTTCAGTTCCTGACATCAGCTTAAAGGATCATGGGTGTGGATGGGAAAGGCTTCTGAGGTCTGGTGCAAATCTGTTAGTCAGACTTTGAATAGAGATGTTGCTCCTTTATATCATCTTATCTGGACTATGGAAGATAATAATGCAATCAGCCTAAATGAAGATCTGTCTAAATGAGGAGCCTTGTGGCCTCCAACTGTCCCAATTTGGCAGGGACAGCCCTGATTATTAATCTGTTGTCCCACTTTTTTCACCTGCTTTTTAAAATGCAGCCTCTTGTCCCACTTTTAAAATGTCCCAGTTCCTTTCCCCTCTTTTCACCTTCTCCCTTGGTCTTCAATTTAGGACACTAGTGCACTCTTGTTTAATGCGCCTTATCCCCTACAGGGTAAAGGTGCATTTATTTTTTAAATGAGTTTTATTGCATTCTCCCGTGGCCAGGAAAATGCAGCCCGGATGCCAGCCATTCAGTTTAGAAGTAAGAAAAGCCAAACACTATGTTCCATGTGCCTTGCTTCTGGCTTAATACATAATCATCTGCAGCTAAATTCACTTGATAGAATGTGAGGCTAGCTAGCTTTTAAATATATTGTATATTTCACCATCTGTACAAGATGGTTTATTAAATGAACAACAACCAAAAAAATACAGAAAATAAAAATCAGTTTTCAGGTGTGATGCTTCACTGTTGTGCCTTCAAATCTTTTCCAATTTATGGTAATCTTAAGGTGAAATTATCATGAGGGTTTTTTTGGCAGGTTTCTTAGAATCATAGAATTTTAGAGTTGGAAGAGACCACATGGGCCATCCAGTCCAACCCCCTGCCATGCAGGAAGTCTCAGTCAAAGCATCCCCGACAGATGGCCATCCAGCCTCTGCTTAAAGACCTCCAAGGAGGGAGACTCCATCACTCTCTGAGTGAGTGTGTTCCACTGTCAAACCGCTTTTACTGTCTACTGTCCCCCATAATGACATCATTGATTCCAAGCCCCTATTCACTTTCACACTGCCTTATTAAACTCTCAGCAATGAGATGCTTTGTTCGTTGAACTATTTTGAATATTCTAGTGGTTACAGAAGTTTCTCATTGTGAGGTCTGTTCTTGAAAAAAGCTCAGCTACTTTGTGAATGAAAGAATGCTCAAGATTTCAAAATATCCCACCCTGATAACAGATGTAGCCAAGTTACACCTATAGCAAAGCTTAGAAAATATATATTTTTAGAGCCACAAGTCCCATGCGATTGGCTGGGGGATCCTGGATGAGACAGGGGAACTTATTTTTATAACCTCTCTCTCTAGTATGGGATGGGAATTGTGTGACATGAATGTCCAACGTAATGCTCAGATGAATTGAGATCTGTTTGTTCTGGATTTTACCAGTCTTTCTCACTGACTGAGTGCTGTCATTTTCATTGATCTACTAGATCAAGGCATGTCAAAAGTGCAGACCTCGAAAGGTTATTGGATTGTAATTCCCAGCATTCTGGGATTTGCAATCTAACAACATCTAGACAATCACACCTACCTCAGTTGCTTCTATATTTAAAGGTACATGGAAAATGTTGAAGCCAATGAGTATTTTAAACTAGGATTCCTCAATCTGGTGCCCCCTCAGATGTTTTGGACTAAAAGTTCCAACATTCAAGATCCGTGCCCATGCTGACAGGCAGACGGAGGTTAAATATGTAGGGTACCAGACTTGAAAGGGTGTTTAGACACTCAAGAAGCCTTGAAGAGTAAACATTAGCAACAATACACTTTCAAGGTCCACTTCTAAGTGGGTTACTCAACAAAAGCAACAAAAGAACAAAAAAAAAGAATAACATTTTAAGGTGAGCTGTTCCTATTTTCACTAAATGGTGTGTGTGTGTTGCATTTCAATAAAATAGCTTGTGAAATAAGATTATACTAGTAATTTTTAAAATGTACAGCTATATTCTGCTGCTAGTCTTATTTTATTCCTGAAACAGTCTGCAATAGTTCATGATTTTTTCCCCTTTAAAGTGGAGGGGGGTTTACTGGATTACTCCAGGAAATACCAGAATGTATTTGTTCATATTTGTTTCAGGCATCCAGGCATGTCTTATGGCTTTTAAAAGTAATCCTTGCTATCAGACTTAGATACTATGGCGCATGGAATGTAACTTTACCACTGTTTGAGTCTCCAAAAGGAGTTGATAAGAGCTGCTTATTGAATGCCTAAGGCTCTAATCCTACGAGTACCTCTTAGGTCAGTGGGGCTTATTAATGAGTTATCATATGTATATGACTGTGCTTTTAGCAGCCTTTGGTTTAGTGGCAGTGGGTACCACACCTATTGGCCATGGGGCACTGCCCAAAAAGCTTAAATTTGCCACCACTGTAACATCCAAAAAGTATGCTGCTTTTTTTTTAATTTGCTGGCTTGTCAATCCAGGGGTGTAGCTATGACAGAAGACAAAGTGTCTCTCCAAATAAGAATTCTGCCCTTCTCTAAACTTTCCTTCAGTCCTCAATTTTTTGTCACTGGAGGAAATGAGATACTGAAAATTGTTCATAGCCAGACCTCTTACATTTGCTTGGTTCTCATTCCTCTGGTAACCTTTGTCTGCCCCTTTTCTTAGAATGCCTAAATTTATTTCTTAAATGCTTAACTGAAGTTTTCAGTTGCAGTAATGCTAGAAATTTGAAACTGAAGGAAAAGGAAAGGAAAATTAGAGAACTAGAGAAAATTTTCATTTAGAGTGTAGAATTCTTATTGGGAGGGGATGCGTCACTTTGGGGCTGTGCACACTGGCCATAAAGGCCGGCCTGGTGCTGGAGTCGGGGCGTAGAATCCACATGATGCACAGCCCAACTCTGCCCCCAGGGAGGTGTGACACTGCGTGCCACTCCACATGGTTTGCGGCGTCATGGCACTCCTCTGGTTCTGCATCTCCATGACGCAGCACCAAAGGAGCACCTTAAAGTCCTTTCCACTTTTTGAGGCTCCTTTTTGTGCGCTGGAAAGGCTAGATCGGAGCCGTGGCATGAAGTTGCTGCGGCCCCAATCTGGTGCAGCTGGAGGCAGCTCCAGGCCACCCCTTAGGGGCGGTCTGCAAGTCTCTAACTCTCTCCCAGCTAGTAGCTACACCTTTGCAAGTCACCAAAGTTTAGCCACGTAGTTCCAAATGTGAACAAAAACACACATTCTCTTTTCTAATGAGCACTTCTGTAAAACAAATTGCACGGGGAGCACACATGTCATTTTGAAAGTGAATATGTTCATTTTGAACGGGAACAGGTAGCCACAGTTGCTACACTACAAATTCTGACAGCATGGTAATGACAGGGGATGGTTGTAGCCTCCAGTGGGATTGGGTATAGTGATATACACTTGAAATTGTCCAATACTTCCTTAGCTGGTGAAGGACAAAGCTGTAACTCTCCCCAGACTCTTGTTATTTTTGCTTGGGGTTTTCATCTGTAAAGGTAAGAGAAAAAATTGAATTAGCATGTCCAGTGTAGCTTTTTGTACTAATGTTACTCATAAAATATAATTCCAATCACTGGATGTAATGGCAATCGTTGCAACAGAAACAGCTAGCAAAAATAAAATTGTACCTTCCCATTACAATATTATATGCACAACCTAATCGTATTTACATGTACATAGTTTCATATGGTTAAAGTGAACATTTGGTAAGATATGATGTTTTTAAAGAAATTTGACAAACTATTTAAAAAATATATTAAAAAAAATTAAATTACTAATTTATTTATTTTTTAAAGAAAAAAACCTGGGACCTCTCCTTTCTCTGTCACTGAGCCTCACTCCACTCATTCCATCTCTCTGCTGAGCTCCAGCATTTTAAAGGGACACTGGCAAACACCACAGCCTATTTCTGCCAAAAGATAGACATTTGGGGGGCAGTGGTGCCACCCCACCTTAAGGTATCACCTGGTGCATTCTGCATACCCCGCACCTCTCTAGTGACATCCCTGATGTAGATGGATATAAGCCTCAGACACGTCTGAGTTTTTGCATGTAGGTAGCAAAGCCTTGCCTAATCTTCCTTCAATACATCTGCCCTGCTGAATTACCTGAAATGCATGTGGGGTCAAAAGATCTTCGGCTCCTTTGACAAGTATATTGCTCTCATAAACTCAACTCTGATAATAATCTACTTGCCCTTACATTACTCAAAGTAGCAAATGACTGTGTTGCACTGGAAATTTGCTTCCTTTCTGTTGCATCTGTTGGTTTTCTATCACACATTTTATTTGTCAATTGAAACGTCTCCAGTTCAGCCCTCTGTTTCTTAACCAGTGTCTCTCCATATGAAGCCGAAAAATAACTGCAAATCTACTAAATCTGGGTCATAATGAAGACATGGATATTTTACCTACTTCTCAATTGCTATTTCTTTCAACTACTGTTACTATTTCTTGCACAACTAAAGAACTCCTAAAAGATGCCCATCCAACCTTGGTTTAAAAACTTTCAAATATGGAGAGTCCACCACCCTCTAAGGCAGTCTATCCCACAGTTAACAGATATTATAGTAAAGAAGTTATTTTCTTCTCACTTGAATCTATTGTTCCACTTTCTACTACATGACATCCCTTCAAATATTTAAAAATAACAATCATGTCATCTCTCAGTCTTCTCTTCTCTAAACTAAACATACCCAGATCATTAAGTCATTCTTCATAAGGCCTGACTGGACTGGATGGCCCTTGTGGTCTCTTCCAACTCTACGATTCTATGATTCCAGACTTTTGATCATCTTGGTCACCCTTCTCTGTACCCGTTCCAGCTTGTTGATATTCTTGAACTGTGGTGCCCAGAACTGGACACAGTTTTCCAAGTAAGATTGTGTTTATATTCAAAAATTAATCTCATGCAGTGTTGTTCATCTTAAAAATTACAGTCAGATGCCAACATTTTCCACACTTTTTCTGAATGACTTTATTAAATTGTATAATAGGTGACCGCCTATATAAGTGGTTCCCAATCTTTCTAATGCCGCAACCCTTTAATACAATTCCTCATGTTGCGGTGACCCCCAACCATATTGGAGTGATGTCTCGGTTCCTAAGACCATCGGAAATATGTATTTTCCAATGGTCTTAGTCTTCTCACAGCATTCCAGAACCTTCTGGATCCAGTCCTGTTCCACTTTGTGGTTCTGTGCCTTCAAGTCATTTCTGAAACACGGCAGACCCTGTGACCTGTCACAGGATTTTCTTGCCATGATTTGCTCAGAGGGGGTTTGGCATTGTCCTTTTCTGAGGCTGAGAGAGTGTGATTTGCCCAAGTTTACCAAGTGGGTTTCCATGGTTGAATGCGGATTCCAAATCTGGTCTCCCAGAGTCCTAGCCCAACACTCAAGTCACTACACTACAATATATGATAGACCTCTTTTAAATTAAAGCTGGTTTAGTTGTTTTTTAAACTTCTGTATTAACAGGATTTTTAAGAATTGTATTGTGTTTTTGAAGTTGTATGTTGCCTTGGTTTCTGTACTGGGAGAAAGATGGGATATTAATCAATCAATTAATTAATTTAGCCTTGTTTTATCTGTATTGGAGACATGAAATGGAGTTAATGGGTACAAGATGTTAAACAAAAAAGTCTTGCGAGACTCGGTGTGCAAGAGGTTAAGAACTGCATTAAGCACACTTAGGCTGCTGCCACACTGCTTTCACTCTCATCACTCCATCCTATGGAATCCTGGGATTTGTAGTTTGTTGTGGTGCCAGGGCTGGGCTTTGAAATCTCAGGCATAAGAGAGGCAAAAGGCTTGGGCTGCATCTACACTGGAGAAATAATCTGGTTTGAATGTAAAGTCGAAGGCTTTCATGGTCGAAGGCTTTTCATGGCATCCATAGTTTTTTGTGGGTTTTTTGGGCTATGTGGCCATGTTCTAGCAGAGTTTTTTTCTGACGTTTCTCTGATTTGAGACCACTTTAACTGCCTTGGCTCAATGCTATGGAATTCTGGGAATGGTGGTTTGTTCCAGCACAACAGCAGAATGGCAGTTAAACCCCTGTAAAGCTCTCTGACCAAGGTGACCATGACCAATGCCCTCGCCCCAAAATATAGGGCACTCAAGCAAAAAAAATGTAAGACATGGCCAAAAATAAAAGCTAAAAACACCCATGTAATTATAAATTCTTGCTTCTTAGCCATGATCCAAATGGAGGACATTTTGAAATGTGACAGGACATGTCCTGGAAAAGGAGGAGGATGTCTGGTCACCTTGTCTCTGGTCCAAAATACACTGCATAAATAAAACATAGCTGGACTGAAATGCCCAGAGTTCCTCACCAAAGCTGCATCCACACTGAGGAAATAATCCAGTTCGAGAGTGACTTAACTGTCCTGGGTTAGTGCTGGGGAATGCTGGGAATTGTAGTACACTGTGGCCCCAGAGCTATCTCTGACAGGGAGTCCCATAACCCTCCAAACGTAGTTGAACTGCAGTGCCCAGAATGCCTCCCCAGGTGCATCTACACTAAGGAAATGATCCAGTTTGAGACTGCTCAGTGCTGGGGAATCCTGGGAATTGTAGTCTATTGTGGCCTCTGAGTCATCTCTGACAGAGAAGTCTCAATGTCTCCCAAACACTAGCATTCCCAGGATTCCCTAGCATTGAGTTAAAGCAGTCTCAAAGTGGGTTATTATTCCTGCAGTGTGTGAGAGATAGAAAGGCTAGGAACTGGATTCATTAACTCACAAAAGGAAGGTGTCTGTGTCCAAAACACACTGCTTGGACTGCCAGGGCTCAGTGCTATGGAATCCTGGGAATTGTAGTTTATTGTGGTACCAGAGCTCTCTGGCAGAGAAGGCTAAAAAATGCCTCACAGACACCAGTGTTCCAGAGCATTGAGCCAGGGCAGTTAGAGGGGTCTCAAAGTGCAATGTGTGTGTGTGTGTGTGTGTGTGAGAGAGAGAGAGAGAGAGAGAGAGAGAGAGAGAGAGAGAGGCGAGGGAGGGGGAATGAGGAGCTCGCCTGGGCTGAGGCTGCTCTGGAAGTAGAAGAGGAGGAGGAGGAAGGAAGGAGGGAAGGAGCCACGGGAAGTGGCCAGGACCATCTGGAGGAGCCCCTGCTTTTCCTCATCATCGCAGCCTCCTCCTCCCTTCCACTGCATGCATGCCCCAAAGGCCCCAAGGGCCGGCAAGAGGCTCTGTTCCCAGGCAACGCCTCCTCCTCCTCCTTCTGGCCTCCTGGCCCCCAAGAGCCCCTTCTGGAAAGGCGGCTCTAGGCTCCCCCACACTCACTCCCCCACACTGCCTCACTGCTGGTCCTAGGCGCCCCCTGGGAAAGGGTCCTACGACCCCCAGGTTGGGAACCCCTGACCTATATGTTGATGGTGCCTCGTGCCTGGCACTTCCTCCCAACCCCAGAATACTTTCTTTTTCATCCTGAATGATCTCCAGGTCTGTCTCTAACATTGCTATTTGGATGCTTCATCTTCTTCTCTAGTTCAACAGGTATAGTACCAAAATTCAGGTCTTTCGTCCAAGACACCTTCTCTTAGTACAGTACACATCTCTTATCCATTTACAACAGGGACAGGGGGTGTATGGCTCTCCAAATGGTGTTGTACTGTAATTCCCACTAGACTTTGTCAGCCTAGGCAACAGGGATGATGGGAGATGCAGTCCAACAATTGAAGAGCTATTCCAGATATTCATTTCTTATTTCCTTCAAGGAGTTTGTTTCTCTTATTTCCTTCAAATCCTATTTCCTTCAATTCAAATCTCCCACTTCTTTCTTTGTTTGTCCCTTTGGCATATGCACCCAAGCTTAATGACCTTCTGGAGGGGTGAGCAATCCATAGGCAGTATGTCAAGCCAACAGCTGCCAGTGACTCCGGTGCAATTCAAGCTATAGCACACTGTGAATTCATGTTCCCAATCCTGATTTTGACCAGAGCTCCCAATGCCCACCCTTTCTCTTTATATTCCTCTTAGCCAGATCATTTCCCTTTCCCTTCTGAACACAAAGCCTTTACTCTTCCCTTGAAATCATCCCATCTCATCCTCATAAGACCCTCCTGAAAACCCGATATTGTTTTACACAGTGGCATTGTGTACCAGACCATTCTTCCAGCATAATAGCAGCACACTCCCTGCATCAGCTGCCCAACTGTTCTGACTTTATGTCATAGTGGAGGAGTTGGTGGCTGGCAAATGTGGCTAGCCTTGGTACTAAGATGAATGGCTCAGGACAAGGTACCCATTGTTTGGCCTCTGACGTTGCCCCTCTGCATTGGGTGGCCCCGAGTGCTACACATCCTGGGCTTCTTTTTAAAAGATGGGGGCTGTCCAAAACCCTCTGCCTGAAAATTGTTCTTGCCACAGCCATTCTCCCAGGAGACACTACTTAGCAAAACCCATACAATGTGCAAGAAATTTGTTGGAACCTGGAAACTTGTCTCTAGTGAAAACTTTGATGATTACATGAAAGAACTGGGTGAGACTTGGTTTGATTTGATTGAGAAATTTCTTTTCATTACTCTGCTATTCATTCATTTCTTCTGGTAGCCTTTAGCTCTTACTGTTAAACCTTTAATCTAAGCATCTTGAAATGAAGATTAAAGACATTAGATGAATTCATTTCTCTTCTCTTACAAACCATGCTCAGAGTTTTCCTTTGTTTTCCTTTTGTTTTGAATGAATAATTGTTTTGTTCTGTGTTTTGCATAACATGATTCCCCCCCCCCCCCGAAAATGGTCCTGGCACTTTTTAATTCAAATGAATTTACTTCTACAGTAATACTGTATCATGTATTCTTTGGTATATTCTTTGTTTGAATGCTAATTTAGAGGATTATTATTATTATCATTATTATTACTACCTCAGGATAGCCGTCTAATTCTCTGTAATGCTCTATGGATACTCTTGGTGCTATATAGAAATAATTGGTTGGATAGCCATGCTTGCTACACTTACTATAAAAATATGTTTTCTGTACATAACTTCTTGAACATTCAAAATACGGCAACTATATTTGTGTCAACAACTGCTTGAATATGGTAAATGAACTTAACTATTAACACAGTTGAGGACAGAAAATAATTCCTGTCAGTTATTCACCATGGTGTTAGCCGTATTTTCATGTTATATTTCAAACTGGTTTAATGCCTTGCTTTCAATATAAGACCCAAGGTGGCTTACAATATAGGTTAAAACAAAATATAACTAAAACAATGTATAGTACAAAAGTCCAGAAAAGCATTAAATAATTCTATTAAAACATTAATATATTTTGAAACACATTTAAAACATAATCCATTGGGAGAGGTGAGGTACAAACGGATCCGTTGGGAGAGACGGGGTACAAATTTAATATTTTTATTTTATTTTTTATTTTATTTTTTATTATAATAAAGAAAATAAATATAGTACATCTCCATTTGAAGAACCTTTTAACAACCAGTTAAAAGTCAAAGCCATCTCTAAATAAAAAGATTTTTAAAGTAATACATATGTGTGAAGATTTGCTGAAATGTAAAAGGAAGGTTTGCATACAGGGTTCTTGTACTTTATCTACAAGAATCCTGGTTGAGTTTGTTGTCAGAGCATGATATTCTTGGGGGAAAATATTCTCAGATTGCATTTAATCCATAGGAATGTATCTGCTTTTCTCTTTGTTGTTATGTGCCTTCAAGCCAACACTGCTTTCTGCAATCCCTGTTGTAGGGTTTCCTTGGCAAGATTTATTAATTTATTAAACTATTTTATCACCCACCCTACATCAAAAGATCTTAGGGGAGTGTGTAGGTAAAATCAATACTAACAGGTTAAAGAAATTTTAAACAATGCAAATAATGTAAATCTTAAATACATTTAGGGGAGGTTTGAGATTGCCTTCCTCTAAGGCTGAGACTTGCCCAACATCACCCAGTATGTTTCCATGGTTAAACAGGGGGGTGTATCCACACTACAGAATTAGAAGTGTTTGATACTGTTTTATCTGCCAGTGTTGCATCTTGTGAAAACCCAGGACTGGTAGTCTGAGGAAGTACTTAGAATTCTCTGCCAGAGAGCTTTAAATGTTGTATTTCAAGGAAATTACTAAGGATTGTAAGTATCTCTCCAAACTATCAAGCTTAGAATTCTGTATGTTTACATCATGGCAGTTAAACTGATAACAAACTGTTATAACTGTGCAATGTGGGTACACCTCTGGTCTCCCAGAACAAACCATTACTCTACACTGGCTCTCTGCGTACATGAGAATTTTTGGGGAAGGCAATATTAGATGATAATAATATGACTCTCATTTTGCTTTCACCAAGTGAAGGCTATATCATGATGTGATAGCTTCAGACTATGAAATCAAACACCACTGAGAGTGTATCCACACTGCAAAAATAAAGTAGTTTGACACCACTTCAACTTCCATGACTCTATCCTACAGAATCCTGCAATTTGTAATTTGGTGAGGCTCCAGAACTCTCTGACAGATCAGGCTGAATACCTTTCCAAACTACAAATCATAGGATTTCATAACAGTTACAGTGGGATCAAGCGGCTTTATTTTTTCAGTGTGGCATATCTCTTAGGCCTGTTACAGACTGCCAAAATAAAGCTGCTTCGGGTCTCTTTGGAGGTATTCTGTTTAAATGATGCATGGGTCCTAAGAGTCCAGAGGTCACGCCAAAGCCACGCTCCAGTCCTAAGGAATGGAGCCCAGCTTTAGCACAGCTTCCGGACTCTTAGGACGCATGCATCATTTAAACAGCATACCTCCAAAGAGACCCGAAGCAGCTTTATTTTGGCAGTCTGTAACAGGTCAAAAGTTTCACACCACTTGATACCACTTCAGATGCATTACCTTTCAAATGCATGATGACCAGCTCCACCATGAGGAAGGTGATTGCTTCAGGCAACAGATTCTGGTTTAGTAGCAATGCTGTCCCTCCTGAACGCCACACCTTTCCCTTCTATAATACAACTTGTACTGGGCTGCTTAACCTGGTCCTAGGCTGAAGCTTCAGCTGTATTGGAGGACATTTTGCCCTCACCAGTGTTGTAGTGTTAGGCATGGACATCTTTCATGTATGAAATGAATCAGGGATAAAGCCATCTTCCTCTCAAGCAGTAGATTATCCCATAACTTTTCAGTAAAGTTAATCCAGTTATTCAGCTGTGAGATTTCATGTACTGGGTTCTCAAAATAATGTCAGGTACATACAGGCTTTGGGTATATAGGGAAACTATAACACCATGTAAAAGCAATTCCCTTCCATATTGATTTTTTTCAAGTCTCTATAGTATATGTCATTGTGACTTTCCTGATTCATAGGAGTTTACATTTCTTTTCCAGACAATTTGACAACACCTAATATTCTGCTTGCTAAAATATAGTTTTATAGGAAGGTTGGTGTTTTATAGCTCCTTGATCTCCTTAATTGTATATCAAAATTATTCTCTCTCTCTTTCTGTTTTTCTGAGATATTTTTAGTGCCATGGATTTTACAGTGTGTACAATATAATAGGAGTTTTCTTGCCAAATGGACTATAATGTTGTTTTCCATGTCACCCATGTAGGGGTGGGGTTGGCCACCAGGAAACTTGGCAGTTTAGCCAAACCCAAAGTCATCATCAGTGTGAAGGGGGATGAGATCATAATCAGAACTGAAAGCACCTTCAAAAACACACAGATCACTTTTAAACTGGGCCAGGAATTTCAAGAAACCACAGCTGATGACAGGAAAACCAAGGTAATGGTCAGTCTCTTTCACTAGACTTGAGCAGCAAGAGTTATTTTGTCCTTTAAACAGCACCGTAATGTTTCACATAAATAGTTACTGCCAAGCAAACTTGATATGTGTAATACAGCTGATTTAGGTCCTACTAATATGAAGCTGGCTAGTTGTCCAGAATTACTATTTCAGATGCTTGGGGTGTCAGTGGGGTGAGAAATTCTCAGCAAGATGTTGGATATATTCAGGATAAATGATGAAGAAAAGAATGCAGTCTATTTTGAAATCCATTGTTTTAGTATCATTTTAATATTTCCATGAGAGTTGTAGAGTTTCCAAATCTCGGTGCTTGGACCCCTCTTGTTTTCAGGGTGAGGTTGTTAATCTCAGCGTGAGGTACTGACTTGAAAAATCTGTCTAAATATAATTGAACCCTGTGCATTTTTTCTTGATATACTTAAAGACCTCATCATAGACATGGGCTATTCCTTGTAATATCACAATTGTAACATCACCAAGACCTGCTCCCTGTGACATTGTGAAATTCATCCCTAGAGTCTCATCAAATCTCAGGGTCTAGAATAGTCCTGATCCAACAATCCTAGCTATATCATCAGCTCAGAACGAGCAATTACCTCAGTCTGAAGCAGACTTTGGAAAAGTTATAATGCCATAGTGCATCAGTGAAATAGCACTTTTACACTATAACTCTATTACTCTTTATTATTTAAAAAAGTTTAAAATGCAAAAAGAAGACAGTCCTTCAAACCACAGGATCACCTCAAACAACAGCAATTGGTAAAACCCGAAAAAATGCAGAGTTATATTATGAGAATTCACATTTCTTGAGACCAGTCTGGAAGAGCTCTGACCACGCTTTTCACAGCATCTTTAATATGTTGTGCTAAATAAAGCATATTGGCCAATAAAGGTATCACTGTTTTGTGGATTTTGGATGTTATGGTTCTTTGCTACATGGCCATCACGGCTACCCTGGAAATGTTTTCAGCACATTTAGTACAAAAACAAAAACCCTCCAAAATCCCCTGGTTGGAGGGGGTGATTAAAACCCTGAACAGGAGTGTTGTCATGGAAGTGAAGATAAACTGAAACATTATGTTACAGGTCTGTTTATATATGTGTGTGTATAAAATTGTTTGAAAGCATAATTTATGCAACTTTTCTTGGTGACTAATGTCTCCCTACATATATTTTATTTTCAAATATGAGCATTTAGCATTTGCTAAATGTTTGCATTTTAAAATATGTGTAATATGGTGTGCATACCTTGTTTTTTTGCAAAATGCCCATAAGCCTCACCAAAGAGCAAATGTTCAAAGTGTACATTTTCTCACAAGAAATCTCAGGACATGCAGTAATACTATTTTAGTTGAGAATGTTAGGTGGCAAGGCAGATACATTTTTCCCTTCCTCTCTCATCTTTGTGTATGTATTTGAAGCTGCAACTTTGCTGAAACGAAGCAGGTATCATCTGTAGGTTTCCCTATGGGAAAGATTACCTGGAGCCTGTATATAAGTAGAATTAGAAACGGAATCAATGAATATTTCCAAATAAATTTCTCAGGATGAGTAATCACACATAGGGAAGTAGGTGACTGCCCCACTCACCCTGCCATTCCCAACAGCACACCAGTTTGGCCTGTTTCTTTATTGTGCAAAGATCTATGTCTAAATAGTACCATTTCATATATTCTTTGGTTCTGCAGACTGTCATAACTTTAGAAAGAGGTGCCCTCGTACAAGTGCAGAAGTGGAATGGTAAGGAATCAACAATACGGAGGAAAATTGTTGATGGGAAAATGGTGGTGGTAAGTTACTTTTTTTAAAAAAACCACATTGAGTATGATCCATTCTACCTTTAATTTTTTTCAAGTCCCACTTCTGCTTTGGGACCCATACTGAGAGAAAAGCAGGCTATAAATCAAATAAATAAAGAAATAATACAGCTATATGTTTAACTGTCTTCTGGTGTAAATAATTGGACTCAAAACTTTGAAACATCATTTCCAACCAAAGTTATGGTATATATTTTGGAAGGGTAAACATCAAAAACCTGCTGAAAATACATTTCATATTATTAAACAATAAAATTTGAAAG
The DNA here is from genome assembly GCF_019175285.1 of Sceloporus undulatus. Taxonomy (NCBI): domain Eukaryota; kingdom Metazoa; phylum Chordata; class Lepidosauria; order Squamata; family Phrynosomatidae; genus Sceloporus; species Sceloporus undulatus. Next base: position 212,567,948 of record NC_056525.1, on the reverse strand, counting down.
CTTGGAGGAAGTGCATTTGAATGCTGTTCTTGTGTGCCTTCAAGTAATTTCAGACTTATGGTGATCCTAAAATGAACCTATCATGGGTGTTTCTTGGCAAGAGTTGTTTGGAGGAGGTTTGCCATTGCCTTCCCCTGATGCAGAGAACATGCGATTTGCCCAAAGTTACAAGGTGGGTTTCACGGCCGAGGTGGGATTTGGATCATGACCTCCAAAGTCATAGTCCAACACTCAAACCACTCTGCCGCACTGGCTCCTAAATATGGTTTATGGGTGGTTAGTGCTTATGAATACCATTATGGTGAGAACTAGGCTTTCTGGAGGCAATGGAAGAAGCAAAGATACCTAGCTAAGCACTATATTTCTAGAAGTCCAAAAGTATTGTAGCTTGGCTCTTTGCTATTCTACCTAACAGGTTCAGAGGGACACACTTGTGTGCTATCAAACTAAGACCAGTTGGACTCAGGACACTGGCCTACTGGCCTCATCTGGAAGAAGCATTGAAATGTGTACCTGGAAACATTTTGCACAGCAGTGAAATAAAATTTGCTGTAGTACACATAGGTTTCTGTCCAACTGTCAGTATGGACTTTAATCAAGAACAAGGTTGTTTCTTAAAATAAATATATGCCAAAAAAAAAAAAAGACTAAGAATCAGAAAATTTAAAGGCTATTGTTTCTTTTCAGTCCTTTTACCTTATATCACTAGTACGTATATTATTGGAACCCACTATCTAACTGCTTCATTGTGGCCAAGGAGGATAAATACACTAAGAAATGGGTAGAACCAATTATCTTATTGCAGGCAGTGTCAATTGCATTTAGTACTCCTGCCAGTACTCCAGTACTGCCATCTCAAAAGTACTGCTTTTCATCACCAAAATTTGTAACGGTTTTAACCATTATATACCATTTGTCAGTTCTGGCTTAGTTCACAACGCCATCACACCTAAAGGAGAGTGCTAATGTATGTTTGGTCAATGAAGTTGGCTCTGTAGCGTTCTGTAATGCACTGCATGTTCATGCAAAATAACACATGATGCCAGGAAGAAATATCTACTCGATACCAACCCTTTAGTTTCTTGTGAAGTAGGAAAGAAAGCTTAAAATAAACTCTGCCTGAGCATGGATTTCTGAAAGGAATAAAGTGTTATCACCTGAAACACATGCAGGACCCACACCAGAGCATCAGGTTTGAAAAGTCAATAAAAATATACTTTTGGAAGAGATAAATACAAAAATACAAAAACTGGAAGTGGAAATGTTAGTGACAGTGTAAGTTGTTGCTGGTTGTGTTGATTTGTGCTAATGAAATAAAATAAAGATGACTGGCATTCTGTTGCAATTGTTGTTGTTATATTTATTTATGTCCCACATTTTTTTCCAAGGCAGCTTACAAAAGTTAAAACAAATATGTTGGTATTTTGTACGCATATTAATTCTCTTAAATATGCAGTTGTACTTTTTTGGCCAAAGCGTAGTGTATCCCTATCCAGTTCACAACTATATAGGGAAAATCTGTAAGGGTAATTTTGGATAGTGCATAAGTGCACTTTCACTGGAACTACATAAACTTCAAGCACATCCACAGCTCCCCACCTGATATTCAGTCAGGGTGACCAGATGTCCTCCTTTCCCCATGCATGTCCTACATTTCAACCTTCTGCCCTGGAAGAATTTCACAATGTCCTCCATTTTGAGAATGACTAAGAAGCATTAATTCACATTTATATTAGTGTTTTTAGTTTTTAGTTTGTAATGTCCTACATTGTCTTGCTTGTATTGCATTTTGCTGTGACTTGTCCTCCTTTGTGATTATGACATCTGGTCACCCTGTATTCAGCAGAAGGGAGGTGTAGTGAACCACTGTTCTCAACTATGTGACAGTAGATTTAACACACAAGGATATCAGGGATCTCAACCACATGTATTTTCCAGTTATAGCTAGATTGTATCCCCTATCCCTATTTAATAATATCTCTATGGTTGATAATGGTGTACCATTTTAGTAGACTTTGGAGAAGTGTAACAAATTATGCCCCAAATTATCTTCCCTTCCCCATTGTTATTTCTTAGGAATGTGTCATGAAAGGTGTCACATGTACAAGAGTTTATGAGAAGATATGAAGAATCTCCATCACTCAAGCAGACTGAAATCGAGTTTTTCAGATTGTTTCCATGGTGAAGAATGGGAAGCCATCCACCTGCTCATTTGTCTTGTTTCCTTTGAATGAGGAGCAACTAAACTATATAGAGAGATTTTAATAAACATGGTGTAAGCAATATGAAAGTATTTGTGACTCAATAAATGTTTACCAGTGAAAAATGTATCTCTATTATTTTAGATGTTAAATGTTTGGACTTTAATAATAATAATAATAATAATAATAGGATTTATTTATATGCCGCCCAATCACTGGGAATCCGGGCGGCTTACAACAGAGGGGATACTAGATGGTTCCCTTCCCTCAGGCTTACAATCTAAAAGACATGACACAAAAGGAGAAGGGAATGGTGAGGGGGGAGGGGATCAGGTCCAGCATTCTTCTCTCCCTCTGAGGTCTGGACCAAGGCAGATGGACTGGAGGGAGGGCTCTTCTTCTTCAGGCTAGCCCTGATGGAACTGGGCCTGCCTGTTCAACTCCCTCGCAGGCTGGAGGATGGCAGTTATGGAGGGAGGAGTCTCTTCCTTCAGGCTAGCCCTGATGGAACTGGCTGGGCTTGCCTGGTCAACTTCTTCACAGGCCAGAGGATGATTGTAATGGAGGGCGGAGTCTCTTCCTTCAGGCTATCCCTGATGGAGCTGGTCCTGTCTGGTCAATTCCCTCGCAGGCCAGAGGATGGCAGTTATGGAGGGAGGAGTCTCTTCCTTCAGGCTAGCCCTGATGGAGCTGGGCCTGCCTGGTCAACTCCCTCGCAGTCTTAATTTATTAATTTATGTGCTGTCTTAATTTATTAAATCTGCTCTCAATTACTAAAAAGCAGATTATATAGTTTACATGGCACGTTAGGTAGTTATGTGCTAAATTAGTATGCTTGGCTGCCATCCAGAATAAAAGACACGTTGTTATTGGGGGGAGGGGGGGTGAATTTGAGAAGCACTCATATTCTACCATTATATCCTACCATTCTTTTATTCTAGCAAAAGCATTCTCCTGAATGACTCGAATGCTCTGAAAGACTCTTTCAATTATAAGTCATTTTTATTCCAGAACCCATCATTCACATGCACACACGCGCGCATGCGTGCACACACACACACAGAGTGTGCAGTGGGCCCTTTGTATCCCCTGGGGTTTGGTTCTAGGACCTCCCCATGGATACCAAAATCTGTGGGTGCTTAAATCCTGTTACATACAACGGCATAGTAAAATGGTGTACCTTATATAACATGGCAAATCAAGGTTTGCTTTTTGGAATCTTTTTTTTTTTTAATTTCTTTCATTCACCTTCTGTCTAGTCTAAAAAGAATTCCTTTCCTTTTGCTTGTTCATTTCTGAAAATCTGATACATGCTGCTTTATACAGTGATAGAAAAAGAAATATACTTCTCCTCCGGATGATCTGTCTGGCATAGAAAAATGGTCATTAGCAAAGGTGACATGAGAGCTTGGAGATTTTCCAGAACAGGAAAAGTGCAACTGAGCTGATAGCAGTAAAGGGAAAAAACAGATGGAGTAGGTGGTACATCACATCATATCAATGAATAGGCAACATACAATCAGACTCTTAAGCCTTTTGTTATACCAGGAAAATCTGAGAAGTCGTTAGTTACAATGCCTTAAATTAGATTTATGTCCATGCAACTGTTTCCTCTTTACATGTGCTATCATGGCTCCACTGCCACAATTATAAATGCTTCCAAATGCCTCCTTAAAAGCCAGCCAGTTACACCAGGCAATCGAGTTCTATATTACTGTCTAGTGGGGTGCTGCAGATTGATGTAGTTCATTGAAGCTGGCTAGCTGGCTGGCTTTTAAAGTGGGTTTAAGGAGTCAGATCAGGAGATGAGCACAGCTATGATATCAAGATCTCAGCCTATACAGTCTTCCCGGCCCAACCACAGGCTTGCCATCTGGGGATGACCCTGCCCCATTCACCACAATGGCAGCATGAGCATGTGACCACACCACCACAACTGTGTGCATGGCACACTGCCATTAAAACCAGTGGGACTTGAGGTCCTTCCGTTTTTGGCATCCACAGGGATTAGGTGTCCGGAACTGAAGCCCTGCAGATATGAAGGGCCAACTGTACTGGTAAATGTAATATCATAGAATCATAGACTCTGGGAGGCTTGAGAAGATGGCTTTCTCATTCTGCATCTGATTATAGTACCATATTCAAATGCTTCTCTGATTGCCCCTGACCTCTTCTCTCTGACCAGGTACCAAATGATCATGTTGGAGGTACAAGAAGAAAGTGAGGCCTGGGGATGGTGGCGGTGGTGATCACTGCATGAAGGAGGAAGTGAATTACTCCCTTTGAAGCAACCAAAAAAATTCTATGCACAGGTGTAATTGAAAATATGTCATTAACAGGATACCAGCCACTGGCAACAGAAATGTTGTTGATGCTAATTGCATCAGGTCACTCTTGACTTATGGAGACCTTATGAATAAAAGACCTCCAAGTCATCCTGTTATCAACAGCTCTGCTCAGGTCTTGCAGACTCAGGGTCACGGCTTCCCTGATTGATTCTATCTGCCTTCAGGCAACAGAATATCCTTTTAAAATCAACGAAGTCAACAAAGCTCTCCCCATTCAAATAGTCTCAAAGAGGACCATATCCCATTAACAAATAAGCCAGTTTACCTCTTCCAGCTTGAATTCAGGGCCTAGGATGCCCCCAGATGTTATCATACCTAAATCACTTCCTATCTAGCCAGGATGCTGCCACCCGAATGCATCCTGGGTTGAAGCCTTGTTCAGCCGGCTGATTTTTGAAGTCGGAAGCTCCCCTGTTGATCCTGTCATTGTCTCATCATTGAAATGGCATTGCCCTGGCATTTTGCATTAATGGGAGTTCATGTTAATGCAATGCCGCTTCAATGACAGGATAATGATAGGATCAGTGCTAAGATATAAAAGGCTTTCATGCAACCCCCTTCCCCCAGATGGGATAAGAACAGAAGAGTGATCCCATCCCTATCCCATCTGAGTGTGATAAGCTCAATGAATCAATACAAGAGTTCTGTAAAGTGCGCCCTTTGTTTATGCGGGGGATCTGTTCCGGACTCCCCTGTGTAAAACAAAAAACACCTATGCTCAAGCTCCATTTAAATGAATGGGGCTCGTGACGTGGCGGCGTGGTAACGCGCCATGGGCACGTGCCCCATTTGCCCCTATGGGACGCGCTGCCCCTTCCTCCCCATGCGGCTTTCTGCGTATGCTGAAAGCTGCATAAAGCGCGCCTGCGTATAGCCTGGGCACACTGTACTTTCAAACTATCATTGGTGACATCATTTTAGGGACTGTCATAGTAAGTGCATCCCTGCATTTCAAAACTGACCACAACAAAGGAGCTATAAAAAGGGAAGTGATATGCAGGGGCCAGATGGTGATTGCTGTTGTAATATGCCTTCTCCAATTGACTCCATAGCCCCGTCCTAGGCTTTTCTGGACAAGATTTATTCAGAGGAGGGTTGCTATTGCCTTCTTTTAAGGCTGGTAGTGTGTGTGACTTAGTCAAGATTACCTTGTGGATTTCCATGACTGCGGAGGGATTTGAACCCTCTTATCCTAGAATTCTAATCCAGCACCCAAACAACTACACCATGTTGGCCGTCATCAAATGATGCAGAGCTTTGAAAATAAGAATGAGATTCACTGCAGGATGAATGGAAAGACTATACAGGTTTGGAGCTCTTGATACAACTGCATGTATGAAACAGTCAATAGTGGATTGAAGTGCAGTGAAAGAGGATTGAACTGGAAGTAGAATGAATGATGAAACAAATATATTACAACTCCTAAAATTTTGCACTGATACACTGAACGACAAGCTCCAGAGTAGAAAACCCCATTGGATACAAATGGAAAATTAAGTAGACTTGCACAGTATTGTGTATTTCGTTGTACTCATCTTTGCTATTATAGCTAGCATCTTGTTAGTTTGCAAGTATTAAGTCCACCATATGCCTAAATTTTTTGGGGGGGGTATTCTGGGAGTTGGTACTCTCTTCTACTCTCTGCAACAAATGAGTTTCCAGCTTACCATTAAGCTGCTTCAGATGTCAGTGCATGATGTCAGTGCATAATCATTTTGCATCTGTACAAGGACATAGCCAGACACTTCTCTCACCCCCTGCTCTCCACCAGACACAGGATGGCTAGGGAGGCTGCAGAACTCAGTGGTGAGTCCCTGGGATGTTGAGTGCACAGCAGTAGTGTGGTTCTACATGCAGAACTATTAGACTATGTTGTGCCATACAGGATCTCAGCCTCCATTTTGAAGCAAAATGATCTTCAAACAAATGACATCTCCTAAGGGCGGATGATAATTGGAGATAATACAGCATTTAGAACTCCTTCATAATCCATGGAAACAATCTGTTTGATTAACAAGGAGCAAATGAGACAGATAACCATATCCATCTGCTCCAATATAAAAAGGTGTCTTGTGGCACCTTTAAGACTCACCAATTTATTTTAGCATAAGCATCTGAACACATGGACTAGACCCCACTGAAATTTAAGCTGAAATAAATTGGTTAATTTAAAAGGTGCCACAATACTCCTTCCTTCCTTCTTATCAAGAAGGAAATCTCTGCCTATCTTGCTGTTTAAGTATGAAGTCCTGCACTGAGCAAAAGGTCATTGTACTACTGATGAGAAAATAGTTGCCCAAAATAATGATAACATAATTTGGACTAAAGGGCAAAACATCATTGGAAGGAAATGTAGTCCTGGAGGCAAGCATTTGTACAGCTTTATGCAAGAATAGTCTGTATCACTGTGTCACATTTGAATTTTGAATCAACTACTTACCATGCTTTCCCATATGTATTTTTGTACTTTTAACAATATAAAATATTTTATTTAAGGAAATGAAAGACTCAGGGGACTTGGAATAGAACAGCCAAGCTTTATTGGCCAGGTCAAGCATTTTGTTTGACCCCAAAAAGCTGTTACCATATGTGGAAAAATGTCATGTAGGCTATTTAAGATTTTGTGTTTATTCTGTTTTTGTTTCCAAAAGGAAAAGGTCCAGCCTACTTGTCCAAAACTGAAAGGTTGACCTTTAGTATTTTTGACCAGAAAATTTATTCCAGTGTCAAAGATGATACACAGTAGTAGGACTAAAATGAATTGTTCTCTGAATCACCCACATTTTCCAAATTTAAGAGTTCAATGAAAACGTGAAACTTTGATTACTAATCACGACTTGACATGGCATTTGTTTATTTCATTTCTGTTGTGCCTTTGAATTCAGAACAGCAAAAGCAAGTACATTTCTGTACCACTTATCAGGGCATTTAAGCACTCCCTAAGTGGTTTACAATGTGTAAGAAACTCCAGAATGCCTTATATAGAAAAATATAACACTAAGACTTCTGGAATTGAGTATTTTCCTTCCCATCATGACAGCATGTCATCCTTTTATTGCCCAAGCCAGGAAGGAAGAGGCCAATGAAACAATCAAGACAATGTTCATTTGATTTTCTGTTGCATGGATGTCTTTTGAGGGCTTTGTTGATATCTTCAAAATCTCCTGCATGCAAAGAGAAAATGTAAATCTGTGATACAAAACCAAAATTAAAAGGATTTTGAGGAGTTGTGCTTGTCATTCATGCATTCACCATCACTGACATGAAAATGGCTGAAGAAGATGTTGGGCCAGTCACTCTCTCAGCCTGTTCTACTTCATGGGGTTGTTGTGAGGGCAAAGTGGGAGGAGGTCGGAGAGCTATGCATGTTGCCTTGAATTCCTTGAAGGAAAAGAGGGCTATAAATGGAATGAATTAAAGGGTAAGGGCACTGCCACTCTTTGTTTCCTGTGCTGCAGCCCTTTTGCTGACAGGCCAAATGTAATACTAAAAAGAGCTGACCAGCTCCTGGTTTTTAAGGTGAAAGTTTAATTTGTGATAGAAAAAACTACTTAAGCTCTTTTCAGCAGATTCCCACTTGAGATATTTTGCAAAGAAGGGATTTTTTTTAGTATCTGGGGAAAGGGTCATAGCATAAAGGGAATTCATAATCTGGGAACATTGTGACCAGTGAATGTTCACAGAATGCCTAAGAGGTGATGTATTTCACAGATGACTTCGAAAAGAGATATATTAAACTGGGAGGTTAAATTAAAAAGAAATACAATGGAATGCAACTTTGTGACCAGTATCTTTTTGGGCACTATAGCAGTGTAAAAACTTTTGTGCAAGTTGCTGTGCTTTCTTGAGGCTTGCATAAGTGTGATCATTAATGCAGACAGTCATTCTGGAAGCACACACACAATGCTTTTTTGACTGGAAAGATGGGGAACTAACTCATTGAGCATAATGGGTGAGCTCAAGAGTGCAGCAAATATGCTGGCATGCATTTATGCTATGTTTTATAATGGTGAGAGATGCAGCATGATGTAGTGGTTTGAGTGTTGGACTATGACTCTCAAGAACAGGGCTCAGATCTCCATTCAGCCACAAAAACCAACTGGATGACCTTGGACAATCATCCTCTCATCCTCAGAGGAAGGTAAAGACAAAACCAAAACCTCTCTGAACAAACTGTGTCAAGAAAACCCTGTCATAGGTTTAACTTAGGGTCACCATAGGTCAATAATGACATGAAGATACACAACAACAAATAATGATGCATGCAGTAACTGTTGGCTTCATTTACTTCAGCTTGTTCCCCTTCACCTTAATTTTATGCATGTCTATTTCAAATCAAGGCCTGCCGACTTTTATGGGACTTCATGACGACAGAGCAGCAGTCATAAGCATTTCTTGAATCATCATGAAACATAGGTAGTTCCTAAGGAACCTCTGGATGAACTAACCATTTTTTGTATCATTTACTTTCAAATCAAGATCATGTATATTTCCAGCTAGATCTTATATAATTCTAGCATAGCATAAATATGTGCCACTATAGAGCACCTCCAAAGGGGGCAAATATATCAGGAGACTGTGGGTTTGGTTTTTTGAAGAGGGCTGTAATTCTTTTTTCAATAAATAAATAATAATAATAGCCCAACAACATTTCTGTTGCCCTAGATTATTTGCTGACAATTCCTGGTACAACTATAACATTTTTTCCAACCTCAAGTGGGTTTTGTTTTAGTTCTTGAACATGTTAAAGCAATATGCTTCTGTCTCTCCTCCTCCTTTTTAATTTTTTTTTAAAAAGAGTTATAGTGCTATATTTGATACAGTTGGTGAATATACAAGATAGCTGCTTTGAACTGCATTTTTGGGAAAAGGCAGGATATAAATTCAATAAATAAATAATAGGGACTTCTTAGTGGCTGTGAACCTCCTACCTAGTGAGGCTACATCCCTCCTCCTTGCTGTCCATCCATCAGCAGACAAAGACTTCTTTAATCTGACAATTTTTTAGAACTTAAAGTTTTAAGGAATGAGCTTGGAAGTGGGTGCTGTATTGTTTTAAATTGCACTGTTTTTAATTGTTTTTCATCATGTTTAAGTGTATTATTACAGGTCAGATGAATTTTAGCTGGCCACTCCTCAGCCTAGGTATATGCCATTAAAATGATTATATATTAATAAATAAGGACATATAACTTGGTAAGACCTATGGTCAGTAGAATATAGAGCCTAAGATTCATGACAATGCCTGTACATTTCTGTTTTGAAACAAAGGAAAGGAAAAATCTTGTTTAAATTTCCTGTCTAGGAAGACTGCCAGATCTTAGAATATACAAACAAGAACCACAAAGAATGACCTGAGGTCACCCTGCAAGTTAGTACACTAGAGACCCAGGCAGCCAAGTGTATTCTTATAGTTCAGTGTGCACTAGACTGAAGTGTACATAATAAAAAGATAGGGTCTAAACTTCTGGTTGGATGACCAAGGCACTAAATGAACATCAAACAAGAATAAGGGTGCAACTACACTGTAGAAATAATGCAGTTTGACACCTCTTTAAAGGCTGTAGCTCCATCCTATGGATTCCTGGGATCTGTAGTTTTGCACAGTCTTTAGCCTTCTCTGCTAAAGAATGTTGGTTTATAAGATACAAATCCTAGGAAACTATAGGATGGAGCCATGAAACTTAAAGTGGTGTCAAATTGCATTATTTCTACGGTGTAGATGCAATGTATATAGATGCAGTGTAATACAGTGATTATCCCGTGCAAAATGCGATGTCACAATTAAGATTTTCACACACATCACTATTAAATAAGCAATAAACTGGCAATAAACAGCAACAAATCATTTTCAGGATTTCTGCATGAATGATTTGTTGCCTGTTTATTGCTTGTTTGATAGTGAGGTCGTATGAAAATCGTAATTGTGATATCATGTTTTGCATGGGATAATTGCTGTTTAAATCCCCAATTTTGCCTGATTTTCCCCATGTGATAAGGTCCTGTGGATTTTATCACAAGGGGAAAACTGGAATCTTAAACTGGACAGAACCTGGGGTTATCCAGGGTACTAGCCACAATTTTGCAATTGGTTTTCAGATGACACCATGTGCAAACTGCTTAGAATCCAAACAAAAAGTGACACAAATCAGGGAATTTCTGAAGGGGATCCAAGATAGAATTCAGCTATGCTCCATGATTTCTGGGCACCACCTTGGATTACGTCAACCTCAGTTCCAAACCTGATCTTGACATCAGATTGGGCACTGCACTTTAAATAATCTGAGACGATGGCCAGCCAGTGTAGAGGTGATCTGAACAGTTTAGCTCTACAAAGACACCATCAAAGGGAAACTGTTCATGACAAGGTTTCAACATGGCCTGGGCGTGAGTCCTAGCCCCCCAAGAACTGTTCAACTGTGAAGATCTCAATCATCACTGATCTAAGGAGATGTAATTGTGATGGGTTTCCAAATGTCACAACACCCCAAGCAATCAATTTACAAAACTTTGGCAAGTATACTAATTCCTCTGAACAAAACATGATTCCTGTGAGAAGAAAAAGCAATAAAAAGGGATCAACATGTTTTATGCAACATACGCTGTCTCCTGCACCAAAATATTGCTTTTGTTTGGACAAGAAGCATGGTATCTACCCTAAAACATATTTTTGCACAGGAAAATCATGTGTAACTATGAAAAAATGAATTGTCCTAAATGAAGTCTCAAAATATGAATAGCGCTTCACAGGCCTCATTCCCACTACACTTTAAACTAGTTTGCAAACTGGTTTGAAGCTATTTAAATGACTCTGATTCATACTTGAACTGAATCACTGAAGTGATTCAGAGATGGGAGGCCATGCACTAGACCCATTTAACACACATTTTTGACCCTGATTTTTTCCACGTTTTTTTCGATAAATCGATTCTGTGCAAGTGTGAATGAGATGCAGATTAGAATTGATTTAAATTTGCCCTTCAGCCGGCAGAAGTGGGTCCATTTTGAATCGATTCATTCATCAATGTGAATGAAAAGTGGGTAATTTTACAGGAAAAAAATGTGATGGGGCAAATGTAGTGTGAACCATGCTTTGCTGTTGAATTGATTCATGGATTTGGAATCACAATTTGATTTATTTATAAGTGGGAATAAGGCCCCAGAAAGTTTTATAGTCTGATGTAATAGAAGGAAATTCACTGCAATATTTCACCCTTCGCAGGAGTGAAGTCTATATTCCTGCAACAACAACAACAACAACAACAACAACAGCAACAACATTCACAACAAAAAGGTACTTCTTGTTTTCCCCTATTTTGCTTCTCAAATCCATGGGTGGAGTAACAGAATACAGAGATCTACTAGCTGACATCTAGGTGATTTTTTACAGAAATTATGAAGGATTTCTGACTCCCCATCCCTTAAAAAAACAAAAACAAAAACAAAGCAGGAACAGAATGATGTCTCTTCCACTCTTTATTATGCTGTTAAAAAGAGAATTTGTAGTAACCAAGGGTGGGTTATTCTATGTAATAACAATGGATTTTATAAATTTTGTTTCTGTAGATGAAACTTTGAACTCAAAGTTCTTTAGTTCTTAGTTTAAATCTTTTACACCCGGATCTTGGGCTTCTAATTTATAATAAAATAAAATAATGTAGATCCCACAAGCCTGAAATCTACCCACCCCAGCTCTAACCAGAAATAACCCTTTTCTTTGTTTCAAGCGCTTAACAATTCAAGAGTTTCTGGCTTCTGTGGGTTATGCAATATTTCATAGAGTGACTTTGTGATTGATATATAATACAATCTGGTTTATTCCTTAAGTTAGTTCATTTCATTTATGTCAAGTGACCTCAGCAGGAGTGGGCACAGGGCCTCTTTAACAGAGCCACCTACAGTTTTTGAGTTCATGCCAGAGAGCATGTCTTGACTTTGCACAATTAAGAAATATTTCTCCAGTAAGCAGATTCTAGCTGTATTAACTAAAAAAAGTGAAACCTTGAGTAATCTACCTCCCCATTTATATTGTTCTATATTTCTTTTGCCTGTGATATTGCAACACTGAAATGCCAGATCATCAAGCAAAGCTCTGTCATTTTCACCTTATAAATTAGGTGGTAGTTCAGCTATCATAAAAATAGCATTTAAGCCATGTAATTTATCAATATGTGTTAAACATCCCTTGTACACAGTGCAAGGAGGACTGAGGAGCCATATAAACCACTGTTTGCCACTAAAGGCATAAGAAAACAATTTGTTAGTTTTTTACCCATTGGATTTATATAACTTTCTTAGAAGAGAGATTATTTCTATGAGTAAATAATGGTAGGTATCTGCTAGAACATCAAGGATATTGCAGAATATAGATCGAGACACTGGGTTATTATTTCTTTTCCCACTGCCTTGTTCTTTCCTCACTGCCCTGCAGAAAGAAATACAAACTGTAATTGTATTTTTTATTTTGCCTATGGAGCACCTAAACATTTTCCCCAATGTACAGAGACTTCTTGAGAAATTCAATGTTCAGTGCATAAGAAAGGGACCTGTGGGTTCACAAAAGGTACAGACATCCTGGATCCCAAGAGGAGTCGCTTTACTACTGCAGATAGAGTTTAAATTTTACTGTCCTTTGTCTCAATGCCCAAATGGTCAAGAGGGGAGTAGTCTCTGCCTGCACCCCAAACAACTGAACTACAGCAGAGATAAAATCTGACTAAAATGTAAGTCCATCACAGTAACTTTTCTCTCTCTCTCCTGAATGATTTTTCAATGTCTTTTGCCTGAAGAAGAAGCCAGTGGAGCTTCAAAAACATGCATGATGTGTGTTTGTGCATTGTGATTGGCCAATAAAAGTATCACTCATTTGCACATTTTGGATTTCATTGTATTTTTTATTGCAAGCTCTTTGGGACAGAGGCATGCCCTGGGATCCAGACTGAAACAAAAAGGCCATGTTTCTTGGTCAAACAAATTGCTTGCAGCTGCAGATGACAAGCTAACAGCCTCTTCGTAGCTCATGAAGAACTGCATGTCATCTGTTTCACCTGTATTCCACATTCATGATGAATATTTTTTCACTGAGCCGATAAACCTGCAGCTGTTTGCATAGTTCTTTGTCAATGGGCTAATCATGATCAGAAATCATGTTACAGCATGAGATTGTTACCCTTGACTGAAAGGTGGCATTATTCCTTTTTGTTGTTTTATTAACCAAGTAATTACTCCACAGATATTCAAAGCAGAATATAGATATTAGGGAGACATGGGTGTGGTGGAAATATTTGACATTATAAGACTGGAACTCTTTGACTTACAGTGGCAATAATTCACCCTTGCCACAGCTGCCAACCCTCATTTACTGCACATATTTCTTGCTCCTTTTGCTTTCTTAGAGAAGAGCATGTCTTTTGTATGCAGTACATTTCTACTATATCTACATTAAGTGATTTGGTGTTGAGTAATGGGAATGACTCCAACCTGAGATCCTGGAGAACCACTACCAGCCAGAATGGGCCATGGTGGGCAAAGCAGACAAGTAGTTAACTTGGGCTGATATAAGGCAGTTTGCAGTCTCCATTCTGAACTAGGAGTCACCCCTACATCCTTTATAAGACCTGAAAGCATATAACAACAATTTCAATAAACCAAGGTCACCTTTATGCCTTTAAGAAACACCAGAGTAAGATTTTATGTGAGTAGTTTCATTACTATTAACATTCAGATATTATTACAAAAAATAGTCATCTTCTAATTTAAAAAAATTTTTTTTTAAAAAAAGATGGAGAAATGGCTTACATACAGTCTTGGCACTAGTGACCACGGTTTGTGTACAAGGGAGGGCACTTGGAGTTATCTGCCAAGATTGTATGTATACCTCCTTTTGCATTCTTCTCAAAATGTGTTTACTTCTCATTCTGTTCTTACAGTGATAAAACCAAGTCACACATGCACTAAAATGGAGGAGTTGCAAGAACTTATCCACTTACACAACTGAGAAGACCTCAGTATATAGAAGAAGATATTTGCAATTCCATCAAGAACGCTAGTGATAAATTTGTGGGAAAGGGCAGCTATTATGTTCCAGATTTCCTAATAGTACAGACTGTGCATGTTTATGTAATTATGAAATTGGTGGGCATTTTTCATTCTCTTGATTTCACCCCCTATGCTTCACCTCTGTCTTAGTTTCACAAAATTGATTCTGATCTTATTTAAGTTTTGCCTTTCCTTGTATGATACAAGGGTGCTTTAGAAAAATTAGTTTGCAACAATCCCAATAAAAACATAGTGAAGTTGGGTGGGAGAGGGCAGGCAGAAAATACATAATGGACAACTACACCCTGTGCTAGAAATTTTGTGTTGCTTTCATTTACTGGAAAATGTCTCTCTTTGATGTCAGAACAGCAATCTTGAGGGAGTTACAGGGATGCTTGCTACCTAAGCAGGTTTCCTTATTTGAAATGATTGTACATTTTAAGAAGCTAAGAGCATGGAAAGAGAGTTCCACTTGTTATTCAGGCAGTGACACAACTGAAAGACAGCTCAAGTCTCAGCTGACACGGGGCTCTGCTTCTCACATTAATCCCTTCAAGAGAAAACCAAGTATGACATCCCATCAGGTTTTAAGGCAACAGAGTCACTTTCATAATCAGGCTTCCAGATGCCATTTATGAAGTTTAGCAGGCCATAACAATATTGCTGAAATAGATATGCCAAATACATCACAGAGGGGAAATCTCTTACCTGAGAACCATGTACTATTGCACTCCATTACTGGGCTAGATCTCAACACCAAACATCTGTGTTACTGATCTGTCTGAGAAAATCTTCTTTGCTTCTGAAGATACAGTTGTTACATCACTCAGCTAGGGGGGAAAATAGGATTTTATTCTCTAAAAGGACTCTAAGAACCACTCACACTTTACAAATGTAGCACATTGATACTATGTTAGCTGCTATGACAATGTCCTATTCAATCCTGGGATGGCTGTTTAGGTATTTTGAATTCTGAGCTAGATTGCTGTGGTGCCTCACCAAACTACAAATCCCAGGATCCATTAAGATGCAGTCATAGTTGTTAAAGAGAAACATGGTTGTATAACTGTCTAGTATGAAAGGGTCCTGATATTATCTTGGACTACAGTTCCTACATGGAAGCCATACTATATGGCTCCTCAACCCACAGTACAAAAATATTCACACCATCTTCTACTATGAGATCCACTGTGACTCACATACCTCCTTTTCTGAAAGATGTATGGTAGGAACTCACATGGCTGTTGTGTATTCTGGCTCCTCAGTCACCTGCCAATGATAATACAGAGTTCTTTATCATAGGCCTTTCCTATGACACCATGCCATATCCCCCAAATGTCCCCATTTGGCAGTGACAGTCCCAATTAGTCCTCTGTCATCCCACTTTTTCAGCTGCTTTTAGAATGTCCTAATTTCTCTCCCTCGCTCCTATATTCTCTCTTTGTTTTCAGTTTACATTAATCACTGCAAAATGAGTTCAAAGTGCAAAATTTTCCTTTGGTCCCCAAATTTCTAGCATTGCAGTAACTTAAAACCTTGCTCAACTGAATATTTAGAAGTACAGTTTAGGCAGTTTAAGAAAAGGAGCAGACAAAGTGTGCCAGTGTGGTGTAGTGGATTGATCATTGGCCTAAGACTCTGGAGACCAATATTTGATTCCCTGCTTGGCCATGAAAACCCAATGAGTGACCTTGGGTGACTCACACATTCATAGCCCCAAAAAAAACCAGTGATAGGGTGCCTTAGGACTGCCATAAGTAGACTTGAAGGCATACAACAAGAATGTGAACACAGCAAATATAAGACTAAGAGTTCTAGGCAAGAGCAATTTTCATCGTCTCATTCTCCACAATGTTAGAAACTCAGTGACTGAAGGGAAATTTTCTTTTGGCCTCCCTGGTAGTCTACCTTGTCCTGCCCATCTTGTTTTGGCTACTCTTCTGGCATGGCCATACCAGCAAAATGGCTGTGCTGGTGATGTACTGTGCCAGTGTATTTGAGAATTTGTGCCAGCCTCTATGAGCAGCATATCTCATGGTGTAGTGAGGCTTCCACCAAATCCTATAACTTTTCAGATGTCATTTCTTGCATATAGCATTACACTATTTAGATGAAATTATAGATTAAATTTTTATTATATCTATGTACCAACTTTCTTCCACAAAAGAAACTTAAGGTGACAAGCATGTCTTATGTTTTATCAGCCAATAACTCTTGGAACTGTTGGTCACAGGAAGAAATCAGCCCTACTTCCTGAGACTATATTTGAATAAAATAAATGTTTATTTCCTTTTGTTTTATATCCATCAGCAGTTTGCAGATGTTTCACCTTTCAAAATGAAACTGCTTCCACCAATACAAATTACAGGCCACAATAATTAGAAACTGATGCAAATTATTTAAACATATTTTAAAACATATACAGTACAATATTTTTAACCTTCAAATCTTGAATACACAGATAATGTTTAGTACATGTTATTTATACTTAGAATTGCCTGCCTTGCAGTTGAGACATCTAAAGACAATCTGATCTAAATGCAAATACTTTTATGCCCACCTATTGGTCTGCTTCACAAATCGGGGCAGATTTTTTACAATTTAAAAATAATAAATTATTAGGTCTATGTATGATGATTTATGATGATGCACATGCCACAAAAGAATGTGTGTCTCTACACACACATACTGTGATTGTGTAATTTGAAAAGCCTGCAAAGTACAAATTACAGATCTAATTAGTTGGATGGAGAAAATATTTGTATGCCTACTATGTCAGTGCTTCATATGGCCATAATCCAATTAATGATGGAAATTTCTCTGAATCAAGGTAGCTAACATTCTGGCTAACATTGTTTTAATGAAAACAATTAAGCACCTGCTGAACTTTGCTGCTGCAATTTGCAGATGTTTAACATGACTTGTTTTCTGTTGTTATTTTCATCAATACAGTAGTTCCATTCAAATAGGCAGTTAACTATTTTCTTTTTTTTTTTTAAATAGCTTTATTCATACAATGGAGCCTTGCCTTAATGTGGGAGATCCATTCTGGACACACCCACCCAGGCATAAAGCAAATCCCACATAAGCATGAGCCCCATTCAATAGAACAGGGCAGCCACACATGCCATTCATTCAATGGCAATGCAACTTCCACATAAACAGGAAGCCGTGTATGGTGCACCCGTGTATGGAGCAAGCGCACTGTATTACGAGAGCCAGTGTGTGTTGTGGTTTGAGCATTGGACTATTTCTCTGGAGACCAGAGCTCAAATCCTGGCTTGGCCATGTAAAAACAAAGTAGTTGACCTTAGGCAAGTCACACTCTTTCAACCTCAGAGGATGGCAATAGCAAACCTTTTCTGAAGAAACATGCCAAGAAAACCCCATGATAAGGTCTCCTTAGGGTTGCCATAAGTTGAAAACAACTTGAAGGCAAAGACAACAACAACAATAACAACAACAACAGACATATTAAAGGTTTTAAAACATAAAAGAGAAAATGGGTGATTTTTGAATTAAATTGTGCAATTGAGAGACTGAAGGGTTTACAGTTGTGTGCCCCAGGCAGGTGCCATTCTCAGGAACCTTAAAACTTGGAAGTGGGATTTGCTTCCTCTCATCTTTATCATTTCAAGAAATGTGAGAGAAATGTACTGCAGACAATGAACAGTTGCAAGCTTTGTAGCTTAGATTTAAAAAAAACTGCTTAGGACTGCAATGTTCTGCCCTGATAGCATCGTGCAAGGGTAGGCAGGACTGGTGTCTAGCTGGCAGCCTTTTGTTTCCAACAGCTCACCTCTCCCTTTTCTATTGGTCAGCAATCCAATATTCTAATGCTACTTGCGACAAGCAACAAGTAACAGAGATTAATTGGGCTTGGAATCCTCCATCTTGATCATCATGGCCATTGCTCTAATGTGAGGTCCTTCTAATACAGTATAGTACAATGTCCACAAGCAGGGGGTCAGTAAAATTGATATATACTTGCCCCAATAATGCTTAAAGGTATTATTCCCTTTTAGCTGTGTGCATTTAGACAAATTTCTCTAGTTATAAGGATTTCCCAAACCACAGGGCAGAAAATCTTATATTTATAATACAGTTGACCCTCCGTTTGCATGATTTGAAATGCTTTGCTAAAAGAATCAGTTACAACTGTTGCACTCAATTGCTTCTTTTTTTTAGATACAGTACAGCATTTATAGCTTTAAAGAAATTACAATGTATATGATACATGATTACATATACCATTTGGCCAGTAAAAAGTTTGGTGAGAGTCATCAGCTGGAAATGTTTCTATTCTTTTCATGAACTATTCCTTCACAGATCTCATGTGAAGAGGGACAGCCATTTGATCAACCCTGAGAGCCACATATTTAGCCGCGTCCTGCTATTATATACCTCTTCCCCTGCTGTCAAACAATCATCATGGATGTCATAGGGAACCATGCAGATGTTGTACTGCAACTTCCATCAGCCCTAGTTAGCATAGGCAATGGTGAATAATACTGTGAATTAAGAGTCCAGCACTATCCAGAAACCTCATGATCCCTTCCCCCGTCTTCAGCAGCAAAGTTTTGCTCATATATCTCTATGCTTAGAGGCTTTCCCAGATCCTGGACATTGGTCATCATTTCAGGACCCAAGTACAAGCCCCATATTTTTGAAATGAAAAATTGTATCCCCACAATAGTAGCCTACTGATACTTTTATTAAATAAAAAACAAAACAAAATACTGGACAGAAACTATCTCAGAATGAGTAACTCACACTAATCATTTAACTCACAGAAATATGATTGGTAACCAATTATAATGTTTTGGTGAAAGAAAATAGGTAAAAGTGGTTTCTATGGAATGTGAAGAAAGAACTGTACAAAGGAGTTGCTTGCTTACTTATGCATAGCATTACAGTCTTTTTTTCCCTATAGCATTTATGTCAGATGATGATGATGATGATTTTTATCCTGCCCTTTCCTCAGACTGGGACTCAAGGCACAATTTAAAAACATTGTTAAAAATTCACAAAATGCAAAGTTAAATCACAAATAAACAATCAGGCTACATTTCCCCTCTTGAATATTTTGCCGCCTAAGGCAAAAACCAAGGTGGCAGCACAATCCTACAGAAGCAAGAACTGGCAGATGAAAATCATTACTGGTTGAACTATCAACATTGACAATTAAGTAAGTCTGAAGGTAGCAAGTTAGCTTAAGGTATTTAGGACAGGTTGTGTGGAGCATACTATTCTGTCCTCCAGCAGAGAACATTTGCTGCCCCTTTACGTCAGCCAGCATCAACATGCAAAGCAATTACCTCCTCCTCTGTATGGGAAGGGCCTGGCATACATAGTGGTGCAACAGCTTCTGGGCACAGGTTACACCAGATCAGAAGGCAGCTTGGATGGAGGAAGTTGTTGGTGCTGGCTAGACTGAGACCTGGGCTAGATAGCCCTGATCTTTGCAGAACTGACGTGATATTTTGCAACCGGTTCATCTGCTTTGATTCAGTCCATCACTACATCTGGTGGGATGAGGGGAGTAGGAGGGAAAACTCATGACAGTGACAATGAAAGCTTGTTTTGTTTTGTGCAGCACACATACTCCAAGAATAGAATTCCATTGTTAGTATAATAAATAGTTCATTTAATAATTTAATGATGCAGCTTGCTTCAAGGAGGAAAGTCTAGGGTGTGTGTGTGCATGAACACGCACAAGTCACAATTACATTACTTACAGTGTATTAGCTGAACTAGCAGGAAAAACAATGGTAAATATCAATTCAGTTATTTTCTTATAAATTATTCCACATCACTGTTTAAATCATGGTCATCTGAGAGAAATACAACAATGTACATAAAATCATGGCCCATGCTCCTTATTCCATTCATTCATTAGGACAACAATTTTAAATCAATTAATTGATTAATGATTTTTATTTTTAATTAACTAAAATGTGCCCCTGATTAACCAAGATGCAAATATTTTAAGGCTATATTAAATTAAATGAATGATATTCTTGTTAATAACATGTTATTGCTCATAAAACTAGTATCTTTAAAAAGCAGCCTATTAAGGGAAGCACCTTCCCTTCTCTCTTCTTCTAATCATGGTGACTGCTACAATGTTTAAAAGCAAACTACACTTCTTTCTTGAGAATTACTGTTTCCATACGCACATTTATGCAAACTGAATTTTCCAAGTACAATTCTATATGTGCCTCCTAAAAAAAGAGGAAGCCGTTCATATGGTGTTCATGTGTGCCTTCAAGTTGCCTGTTGGCACATGGCTACCCCATGAATTTCATAGGGCTTTCTTAGGCAAAGAACACTCAGAGGTGATTTTGTCAGTTCTTTCCACTAAATGATTCCCAAACTTTGGTTCTCTTGTGTTTTGGACTTCAGTGTCCAGAAGCTCCAGCCAGCTTGGCCAAAGTTAGGAATTCTGGGAGCTGAAATCTAAAATATCAGGAGCTGTCAAATATAATCAACAGCACTTAGTATTCAGTAACGATCTCCTGTCAACCTGCTAACTAGGGCTGACCCTGCTTACCATCCAAGGTCAGACAGGACACAGTGCCTTTACTGCCAGGTAAGTGTGCAGAAACCTACAGACTAAAAGCTATGAATTTGGGGCCAGTATACACTGCCCCAAAAGGATGGGCTGGCCTCTTGGAAGGACACTGCAGCCGCCAAACTTCGCGGCATCCCTGTGCAGTAAAAAGAACCCAGTTCTTCTGGGTTCTTTTTGCAGCACCCGGCTTAAGTCACAAGCGCACACTCTTGATGTAAGTGATGCGCGGCAATATGCAGACACTGCGTGGCGGCGACGTCATCATGGCAGTGCCTGTATGGATGGGATGCTGCCATGAAGCCATCACCATGACATACTAGGGTTAGGGACTGTGCAGTTGGTGCATAGTTCCTAACCCTAGAATCACTGCTGTCATGCCACAAAGCGCCCGTCTATATTGGACCTTAGTCAAGTAAGGTTTCTTAACAGAGTGACAGTTCAATGCCTTAAAAAATAATTACCTCCTTGTTTTGTACTAATAATTACTAAAGTGTATGAATTTGTATTTACCTATAAACATCTCTTGAACAGATGGGGAATTCTCTCTCTCTCTCTCTCTCTCTCTCTCTCTTTAATACACTGTTTCAGAACCAATCAAGACATTTAGGAGATTACAGAGGTGATGTTGCTGTGAAATAGCACAACTACTGCAACCTCAATAATGCAACTGAAACAAGTTTTTCTGCATTAC
This sequence comes from Sceloporus undulatus, assembly GCF_019175285.1. Classification (NCBI taxonomy): domain Eukaryota; kingdom Metazoa; phylum Chordata; class Lepidosauria; order Squamata; family Phrynosomatidae; genus Sceloporus; species Sceloporus undulatus. The sequence goes on along the minus strand of NC_056525.1, from coordinate 212,546,096 downwards.
TGTATCAATCCAGATTTGCACTTGGTTGCTAATAGTTGCATAACTCATGTCCACTTTGTGGAAGAGGGGGAATTGTGAATTGGAATTGAAAGTTCTTTGAAAGTTGCAAAAGGAATGGGAAATGTAGAGAAAAGAAAAAACATAAGGTGGCTGAGTGGGCAGAGGTTTGGAAACCTTACAAATAGCAAACCTACATACTTCTGAGGAAGAGTTTCCTCAGAAACAGAGGCACATACAGTTCAAGAATTCACCCTCTATTATAATTCAGAATAAGTGCCAATGGTTTTCATTCATCTAAAACTGCACTCCTTGAGGAATTGTGCATAAATAGATTAAGTGGTGGGCAGACCAAGTCATCTTTCAGATTTCTTCCATGAACTTTTTTTTGATGACTGAATTTGCATTCTAGCAGAATTGATAGTGTACTCTTCATGGAACAAGGCTAACTAAAAATTGTTGGGATGATTTATCACAGAGGTGGACAACCTCTGTTTTGGACTTGAACTCCTCTCATCCCTTGAATGCTGGCTAGGGTGGATGGGAGTTACTATCCAAGAATGACTGAAAGGCCTCACATTCCACCCATGTGTCCACACATTGCTTACCCTTGGTTTAGCAGCTGATAATTACAGTAAGCCCTTGGTATATGCTGGGATTTGGTTCCAGGACACCTGTGAACACCAAAATCCATGGATTCTCAAGTCCCATGAAATGCAAGGTGTAGGAAAACGTTGTCCCTTAAATCCAGTTATCACTATCAAGTTTATTCTACATTAACCGATCAGGCTTTTGAATACAATGATAAAACAATCCAATACCATATTAAAGTTAAATTGATAATAAAACATTCAAAATAAGACTGAGCTTAAAGTCACTAGACAATTTTAAAGTTTCTCTTTTTGTCAGAGCTAACTTGATGTTCTTGGTTATTTGATAGGACACATAGGGCGCATTCCCACTTACATTTAAACCAGTTTCTGATTTGCCTTCGATCTGTAATGATAAATTGATTCCAAAAGGTCTGTCATTCCCACTATGAAAGCATTTTTTTCGTTATCCCCTTGTAATCATTTCCTTTTTGGCACGATTGTCGTCCCCACTGATTTGTGCCACTTCAAAATGCATGTCAATCATTTGTGCACCATCAGTGATGTAAGTGGCAGCCTGGGCAGCCCAGCTTGGGAACTCTTTCTCTCTACATATATATTTATTTAAATAAATCGATCGAAAATTCAATTCATTGGTTTTACAACTACTTGCCTCACTGACTGCAGGTAGTTGCAAAATCAATGAATTGAATCTTCTATCAATTTTATTTAAAAAATCATAACAATAATCATGCTCCCATCGGTCACAGTAATCATTTCTTGTTATTAAAAAATGTCAGGGTTTTTTGGAGGGAACAGAGTCTCTGATATGAATAATAGGAGGATGGAGGTACTGAGCTCTCAAGTCAAAATACAAAGAACATTCCAGGAAGAAAATGATACAAATCTTCTGTCTGTCTACACGGACACATATTGGCACTGTCTATTGTTGTTAAGTATGCCACCATATTGCCCTGTAACGTCCATTAGATGCAAAGTATTTAATCTGCACTTAGTTAGAAGGATCTTGAGGTTGCATAGGCAAGAAAAGGTAAAACAAGGGGGCTTGCCTCTTATATAAAATGGTGAAAATCAAGGTTTGCTTTTTGGAATTTATATATATATATTGAAATATTTTCAAGCTGTGGATGACTGAATTTGTGGATAAAGAATCCATCGGTAGAAAGGGTCGACTGCACTTAACTTCAGTATATCACGTTCTGAAATCTTGTTTCATATATTTCTTTTGTTTGACTGGCTGATCGACTGTTTGACCAAATTTACATAGCCTAAAAGTATAATGGCATGACTGCTGGACTCTAGAGACCAGTGTTCGATTCCCTGCTCAACCATGAAACCTACTGGATGACCTTGGGCAAGTCACACATTCAGAGTCTCAGGGGAACACAATGTCAAATCTCCTCTGACCAAATCTTGCTAAGAAAACCCCATGATAGGGTCACCATAAGTCAAAAAAGACTTGAAGGCACACAACAACAATAACAACAACAACAAACATTTTCAGCCACTATTTCAAGTAACAGAATGCTCCAGCTAGCTTTGTTATAATACGACATCATAATGCAGGAGCCCTTTCAGATTATAGCACTACAATTTGACTTAAACTGCTATGGCCGCATACTATAGAATTCATAAATTTGAAGTCTGGTGCGGCACTGGAGAATTCTATTGTTGTTGTTATTATTATTATTTTCTTATATCCTGCCTTTCTCCCAATATAGGGACTCAATTTAAAAATTGTCTGAGAATTTTACATATCCCTCCCTGAACTACAGATCCCAAGATTCCATAGGATGGAATCATGCCAATTAAAGTATAATTGTAGCACTATAGTTTTGTAGTGTGAAAGGGCCCCAGATCTCAAGAGCATCGCATATCCTCCTCGGACCAATTTGACAGGAACAGTTCCAATTAATCCTCTGTCATCCCACTTTTTCAGATGCTTTTAAAGGAGTTTTTCTCTCATCCTCCCACTTTCCCCTTTTGTCCTTGGCTTGCTTCAGTTGCTGCAAAGTGGGTTCAAAGGACAAAAGTAGTTTGCACATATGGAAGTGGGAGTGAGGGGCAGAATCTTGCCCTTCCCGGGAGGCTCAGACAAATGCAAACTATTGCAGCCTTTCCTTGCTTGTGTGTTCCTATTTATTAATAATTTTTGCCATGCTGACTATACTCTGATGTTTTCATCTGTGAAATGTTGGAGGGTATGACACACACACCCAACAGCCCCACTCAAATTAATGAATTACATACAGGAATTTGAACACATAATCTGCAAAGTAGCATCATGGCAACATATTTGTGAAATACACATAGAAATGAAATTCTAAGTACTGTAGCTATAACCTCAAAGAGAAGGCCAAAGTTGAACTTTGTGGTGTAATATGGATTAAAAGGTCTCTTTTATTGCTAGTGCATTAATATGCTTTAAGATCTGTAAAGACAGTAATGCCTCTATTATGTTTGGATTAATTTCAGCAGTAAAGGGTCCCCTCCCCCACTTTGGAAGCATTATAAAACAAACAACTTGAATAGAAATAACCATTCATTCCTTTGGTTTTTCCATGAAAAGCATTTTTCAAAACATAATTTGCTATTCGGCTCATATACTCCATGGCTTATACAGTATATGTATGCTTAGGAACCTAGGGGATTATCTTATACTGAGTCACACCATTAGCTCAGTATTGTCAACTGGCAGCAGCTCTCCAGGATTTCAGGTAGGATTTTTTTTGTCGCCTTACCTGTAGACCCGTTATTTGTTGGTAGTTTCCCAAGGAAGTATTAACCAGGTGTATGGTTAACATAGTCTCTACAGACTGGTGTTATATGCTGGTGTGCGGGTGTGGCGTATGCACCCTGGCTGCCCCCATACTGGCGTCATGTTACATGCCCAACTGTATGGTCAGGGGTGGTCATAGCACTCCATTGGTGCAGCATTTAAATGTGCTGCCCCAAAGAAGCAGTGAAAAGCCATTGCTGCAGTGGCTAAAGTGTCCTTTCCACAGCATGAAAAGGACCCTCTTTATGCAGCTTCTTTTTGCACCATGGAAAGGTGAGATCAGGGCCGTGGTATGTTGTTGCCGTGTCCCTGATCTGGTGAGGAAAGGGGTGGATGAAGGCCACTCCAAAGGGGGAGGGGTTTTTTGAGTTCCTTCAGGCCCTTCCACACAACATAATTACAGCACTTTGATGCCACTGTAACTGCCATGGTTCTATTCTGTGGAATGCTGGGATTTGTAGCTTAGACATAGATATTTAGAATTCTCAGCCAGAAAGCTCTCATGCTTCAAGCAATAAACCCCATAATTCCATAGGATGTACCAATGCCAGTTAAAATGGAATCAAAGTACTATAATTGTGTAGTGCCAAAGGACCCACAGATTGAGACAGATGTGCACATTATGTGTGACATTGACAGTACAGTGGACTCTTCACATGTGTGGGGATACAGTTCCAGGGAGTCCTGCAGATGGGGGGGGGGGGAATGGACCCTCAAGGCTCATATTATTCAATGGGAGGCAATGTGCATGTGTCCACATTAGTGCATCCATGTGCATGTGCCACCATTGAATAATATGGGCTGTCATGAGTCACAAACTCTCCAATCCATGATGAGGCAGATCCACTACCTAAACCATCTTTGCACAGAATAGTGCAATGAAGAATTCTCAGACAAAGCAGAACAAGACTGCCCAGATGGTTGATTAATCCTACCACAGGAAAGAATATCCAAACAAGCATAGAATTTCCATCCATAGATGGTTTACCAAGGAATCTGAATCTGGCAGCCATGTTGGCACATTTCTCTCTTCAACCACCTAGAGAAATAAAGCTAAAAACAACCATGGGTTACTCCTATGGCCTCTTATAAGAAAGACAAACCTGGCCACAAAGTTCTACTGGGTTTGAGTAACATAGTAAACACACTGCAAATGAAACCACATAGGCTTGTCCAAAAATCCAAACATTTCTTGTATTGTATTGTATTGTATTGTGTTGTATTGATTTTATTTCTATGTGCCCTTTCTCTCAAAACACACTGGGCCCTTGTTATCTGCTGGGGTTTGGTTCAAGGATCCACCCAACTCGGAAAACAAAATCTGTGGATGCTCAAGCTCCATTAAATACAATGGCATACTAAAATGGTGTCCCTTATACAAAATGGAAAAATCAAGGTTTGCTTTTCCAAATATATATATATTTAAAATATTTTCAAACCGTGGATGCTTAAATCTGTGAATAAACAAAAATCCATGGATATTGAGGGCTGACTGTATGGCACAAGGTGGTTCCCAGAAATAATCACTTAAAATCAGAACAATAATTTTTAAGAAAAAATTAAAATCATTACATAAAATAATATAAAATTATTTAACAGACATACAAAGCTTTAAAAGAAAGGTAAAGCACTCTAATTAAAAAGCTTCCCTGCTTATAAATTAAAATCCTGCTGAAACAAAAGGGTCTTTGCTTGCTGAAAGCAGAGAGGAGGCCAGCGTAGCCTCTCATGTAAGGGAGTCCCAGAGGGTGGGAGCAGCCACAAAGAAGGCACTTTCTTGTGTCCTCACCAAACAAACCTGTGATGGTGGTGGGACTTAGAGAATGCCTTTCCCTGAAGATCTTAGCATCTTTGCAGGTTTTTATGGGGAGATACCGTCTTTCAGATAGTATGGACCTAAGCCATATAGGGCTTTATAGAACATGACAAATACTTTGAATTCTGCCCAGAAAGAAACCAGTACAGTAGTTGTGAAGCTGTTTTAACAAGGGGTTTATATGCTGTCTGCAGCATTCAAACCTGCTGAAGTTTCTGAAGAGTTTCCAAAGGCAGCTTCATGTAGAGTGTGTTGCAATGGTCCAAATGGGATATAATCAAAGCATATGTCACCATGGCAAGATCAGACATCTCAAGGAATGAATGCAGCTGCTGCACTAGTTTTAGCTATGTAAATGCCCTCCTGATCACTGCTGAAACATGGACATCCAGGTTCAGAGGTGAGTCGAGGAGAACATCCAAGCTGCGATCTTGAGATTTCAGCACAGGCAGAGTCCCTATTCCCTGATCTGCCTTACAACTAACATGTGTATGACCACCACTTAGCACAATTCTCCCTTTCTACTTTTTGTTGTTAAGAGTACAAGATTGTTCAAATTGATTATATATACAGTTGTAAACATAAAAACATTTTTGCATTTTTTAAATTGTTCTGTGCCTCAGGTTGTTTCTGACTTATGGCAACTCTACGGCACACCTATCACAAACAAGGTTGTTGTGGGCGGTTTTGCAAGATTTGTTCAGAAGGGGTTTACCACTGCATTCCTCTGTGGCTGATAGTGTGTGATGTACCCAAAGTCACCCAATGGGTTTCCATGGCTGGGGCAGGATTACTAACCATGGTCTTCTGCAGTCCTAGTCAAATATTCAAACCACTACACCATGCTGGATCACTTGCATATAATCTCTAGCCTTTTCCCCTCTTTAGTGGTAGCAGCATTTTTCAAATACAGAAGCAAAATGCAAGAAAGAGTACTTTACATGTGGAAATATATTCTCAAGTGTATTTGGCTACAGCCAGCATGTGATTTAAATGTCTATTAACATTTGTTCCTCCCAAGAGTATTTCTAGTAGTCCAGAATGGCATTGCTTCCCTGAAATATTTAGGACACAGACTAAACATTTCTCAGGCTTTGTGAAACTCATGCAGCCTCTTGTTGCTTAGTTTCCAGCTATGTCTTTTTCTTTACTGAACTCTCATCTTCCTGTTTATAGTTATCTGGAGGACCTGATCCAGTCACGTTCTACTCAACTAAGGTTAAAAAAAAACAACCCACATTTCTACAAATTATAACTTTATTGATGACAAATAGATGAAGAAAGGGTGGCAGTAACAAACCACAGAAACTGTTCTCATATCCCTTCAGCTGAATTCTGATGTATCCTCAAGGGCATCAGATGCTCTTAAGGTCCAGATGCAGACCTGCCAGCATCACACAGATGAAAACCAAATTCAGATCCACATTAGCAAAGAAATCAATATCGACCTCAATTCCACTGCTGTAGGAACACATGTCATACTGTACTACCATTTTCATAGGGTACTTCAATGTGATTTTTAAAAAAGCTTCCTTTTAATTCTGTAGTTTCCAGGAAATACTGGTTTTCCCTTGTTGTTTGAAAGGTGTGTTCTTCTGAATCAGTGTGTCATTGGAGGGCAGGGTGTAGTTGGGGGGAGGGACAGATTGGTGAGTGGCATCCTTCCTGACCTTCTGGCAAATGTGTTCTGCTTGTGAATGCCTGGAGATGCTGGCTTGGCTGGCTTGGTATTTAGGTAATCTGAAGGTAATTACCTGTGAGGAAATAACATGGCACGATCTTCCAACTGCTAATAGATGAAAGGGAAATGTGTTTCTCATTATTCAGCTATAGATCAACCTGAAGACTTTCCAAATTTGCAGAAAATTTCTTTTCTACTGTTGTAACCAACTTTACATTTCTTGCCCACCTCCTTCTATGCCCCCCTCCACCTTTTTCCTGTTCCTCAACCCCCTTGAAATTTGAGAAACCTTGAGAAATATGGAACTGGTGTTTCTGATCTCGCAGCAACAGTCCTGCATGTTGATCTACCTCAAGTTCAGCCTCAACACCCTACCTAAATATTAAACCAATGGATTGATTAATGTGTGTGTGTGTGGGGGGGTGTAGACATTTTCAAAGTTCCCTCGCCTATTCATAATCACTCACTGGGGTGCAAAGGGTGGAATTGGACTGGATGGGGTAGGCATTGAACGAGAGAGCAAGGTGGGAGGTTCAATTGGCAGACCAATAAGAAAAGCTATTGGCTGATAGGTGTCATGCATACTAGGAAAGAAAAATGAAGAAGACACTGTAAATGTGTGGCCAAAAATAAGCCAGTGCAGTGATCATGGAACTGGTGGGACATTCCTTTTTGTTCTAAAGTGAGTTGGGGTGGGAGAGATGATATGACTATCAGTACACATTTGGTATATATAATAATGGTTGACACTGAAAGGAGTCAAACTGGTACAGAATGATCCATAGGGGAGGTGAATTATTTGGCTAATGTGGATCTGGATAGGACACATGTGGCCAAGCAACATCAGACTGTGGTCAAGATGGGAAAAGTTATTAATGAGAAGAACACAAAAGCTAGAAGAGGTTGCAACAGTGTGCTTTTGCCTGAGCTTAGAGTGAAGGGCAAGATAGCAATAGCAAATACAAACACCTGACAGTAAGAGCTGTTTGACAGTTGAACACACTTCCTCAGAGAGTGGTGGAATCTCCTTCTTTGGAGGTCTTTAAACTGAGGCTGGATGGCCATCTGTTGGGGAAGCTTTGATTGTGGTTTTCTGCATGGCAGAGGTTGGACTGGATGGCCCTTGTAATCTCTTCCATCTCTATGATTCCTGTACTGCTTATCAGTGCACTTAAGCACTCCCTGAGCAGTTTACAGTGTATAAGCTAATTGCCCCCAACAAGCTGGGTACTCATTTTACCAACCAATGGAAGGGTGCAAGGCGGAGTGGATCCTGGAGCCCTGCCTGGGATCGAACTCACAACCTTGTGGCTGTGAATGGCTGTAGTGCCAGCATTTAACCACTGCACTATCAGATCCCACTCCTCCCATGCTAAGTTCATTGCGTGTGAACTACTTTTTCACTTTGAACTCATTTTTCAGCAGCTGAATTAAGCTGAGGACAAAGGGAGAAAGTGGGAGGAGGAAAGAGAAAGTAGGGCATTTTAAAAGCAGCTGAAAAAATTGATTGGCAGAGGGTTAATTGGTAGTGTCCCTGCCAAAATAGGCTTTTCAAGTTCTCAAAGAAAGCACCAGTGTTCCCCACCCTGACCTTGGGGGGGAAAGAAACAAAGGTCTCATAGTTGGGCATTATATACCCTAATAGTTCTGGATTTGTAGAAGTTATGGTGACACAGGTTTGAGAAAGTAGATAGATCCCCCTCTTCCTTTCCTTTTCCACACAAGACTGAGTAGGAAGATTCCTGCTCACAATGCTTTCTACTAGTACAGAAGTCAAAAGAGCCTCACAGCAGCTGCATTTCTGTTTACATTTATACTTAATCTCTCTTTACTGAATACACAGAACTCAAGCAGGGTACAATAAAGCTTTGACTCCACTAAAGTGGGCCTTAAGCCTTAAGCAAGCTAAAATATACACACTTGGTTGTATTGCAACAAATGTGTATGTATGGATGAGAAACTCAACTAGAAAATGTCTAGCCAGTCTTCCACAAATGCAATACACTACACCATTTTCTTTGCAGTTCCCCCTGCACACATACTAATAAAATACATCTCTACATAGGGCTAATAATGTATCAGGAGCTAGAAATATTTATTGCCATTTACTTTTAAAAGTAAATGAATTTTTGTTGTTCCAGACCACTTTCTAGTAATTCCAGCATCAAATGCAGCATTTTCCTTCCATCTTTGAATTGCTTTATTTCAAATTTCAAGGCATTTCAGAACAAATAAAAGCTCATCTTCTCCTCCTTTCTCTATTTATATATTTTGTCTTACAGCATACAGTATCACAATGTAATGCTACTTTTGCACTGTAAGTCACAATGGGAGGGAATTAAAATTCAGAGAGTAGAAAATTTGCCCTTCAAACTAATTAACAAATTGTAAGCCACTCTGATAGCCTTGGCTGAAGAGCAGAGTATGAATAAATAAGTATTATTATTATTATTATTATTATTATTATTATTATTATTGGCCCATCTTTGGCAAAACATGCTCCTGGTTTAATTTTTTTTTTAAAGAACCCTAATGCAGATCCAAGAAAATTGCTACAAAAAGAATGCAGGGGTGGCAACAATAGGCAAAACCCAAGCAGCTATATTGTGAGAATTCACGTTTCTTTAGACCAGTGGTCCCCAAACATTTGGGGGGACTACCACCCCTTTCTTCTTTGGCGACAAACCTAGTGCCTCTCAATGCCTATTTATTTATATTAGGTATACTGTTCTACTGCACATTCAAAACAACCAACCTCAGTTGCTGCTCTCTTTGCATCCAGTCACCTTGGGAGCAGCAACTAAACATCTGGCTGAACAGCAACCAAGAAGCTTCTCACCCATGCCATCATTTGCAATTAAAGGATTTGTACAGTGGTTTTAAGGCACCTGAAAAGAGAGGTTTCGTGTAACCCTAATCCCCTCCATGGTCCTAAAAGCTTCTGGTTCCCCTTGCCTTTTTTGCATGACAGTACTTTGAATGAAGCCCCTGCTGCCACCTCCTTTCCCCTCACTGCCCCCTGCTGTCCCCTTGGACCTTTCTACCACCCCTTAGGGGGTCAGTATCACCCACTTTGGGAATAACTGCTTTAGATCAATCTGGGAGAGCCCGAAGCTGAACCCCCACCCCAAACACATACACTTTCTCCCTATTATTCAAACCATTTTCATTTTATTTTGCCAGGCATTTTAAAGCACCCCCCCCCCCCCTTTTTTTTAAACCTGCTTCATCAGTGACCTCATTGACAGTTTCTGTCCCATCTGTTGTAGGGCTCTTGTTTTAACTTGTACCCTATAGAGGAAATCCAGATGTGAGCAGCAAAGTGGGAGGTATCGCTATGCTGTATTGTCTTGCTGTCTCAGATCTCTTCAAGTGATATGAAGAAATCTCTGGCTCCGCAACAAGTTTGCAAAATAGTGGACTGACTCCTGTATGAACAGCTAGACGGTTTTGAAGTTGCATATGCAGGATATACATTTAACTGATGGATAGATAAATTGAAAGATAACAGTAACCAGACATGCAGAAACCGCTCAAGCAATGCATTTCCCCATCATCTTATCTCCGTACTTTTTTTTTTAAAAAGCACCATCTGCTTAGTAACTTGAGGTCATAATGTTGCCATAAAAGGCTACTGGAGAAGGAGAAATTTTAAAAATATATTGGCAAAGTTGCTACCTGCTTTCTTCATGACTTACCAGTAACATGTTTCGGGATTTGCAAAGTGAAATTAAAGAGGGGGGAAATTATAAAGCAAATAATTCAGATGTCACCTAAATTGGCTATTCTGTCTATAAACTCCATTTGTAAAAAACTTTGCTCAATTTCCTATACCTTGCACATGACTTTCACTGTCTATAGCTAATATCTATAGACATGAGCAGAGTCTGCCAGGGATCTTTGCAAACTCTCATCTGATAACACCCTTGAAGCGGGAACTGCACTGCTTACAAGATAAGTTGGAGATGGATTTTGGTGGTGGCACTCTCAGAATAGAACTGTACAACAATCATAAATGTGAATTGCGATGCTGCAATTCTGACGTACACCATTATTGTTCACTCACAGGATGCCAGCCTATGTGGTAGTCAAAAGTTTTATGGGGCATCAGCACCCTTTGGCAGAGAAGGGTAAAGACCTTGTAAAGTTACAATCCCAGGATCCCATAAGCCATTAAAGGGCAGGGAAGAGATGTACAGTTAGAGCACCTACATTGAAGGAAGCCTATTTAAAACAAACAAAAAAAAAAAAAACCCAAAAAAAACTTGGTGATTATTGTTATTTCCTTGGCATTTATCAAGGACCCTGTGTACAGCCAGCTATATTTTACTCTCTGACGTGAATGCCAACTTGAAGTCTATGGCGCTAAAGCAATTTTACTTAATTGACATTGGGATAAATGTAATTTTTAAAAAAGACACAGAGCCCAAACAGACAGGCCAAAATAAAGCTGCTTGGGGTCACTTTAGAGGTATGCTGTTTAAATGACACACACACCTTAAGAGGCCAGAAGCTGCACCAAAGCTGCAATCCAGTCCTTAGGACTGTAGCATGACTTTGGCATGGCTTCCAGCCTCTTAGGATGCATGCATCATTTAAATAGCAAACCTCCAAAGTGACCCGAAGCAGCTTTATTTTGGGTCTGCCTATCAGGCCCATAGTAATAGGTTTCTTATTTCTGTTTTAGCTTTATGGAGTAGAAATGAAAAACAGTTTTCAAATTATAATAGAAGAAAAATAGTAGTCTCTACTTCGATGTTGCATTTCTTTGGGATTTTTAATATAATTTGTAAGAATAGTTTGGTTTTCTGCTATGTCCCCTGGACTTTTCATCAGTATGTCCATTAAGGATTTCCAGTATCACCATATTAAGGTGTTGCAGGGATCTGAAAAATAAACGTACACAAAATTTCTTTAATCTTTAATCAGAGTATTCAGTTGGTATTTTGGTGCTGACATTTAAATCAATGATATTGAGTAGTCCTGACATCTAGTGGCTACAACAAAACATCACATAGGATTTTAAAGAATAGTATAGTGTGGTGTAGTGATTTGAGTATTGGACTACGATTCTGGAGACCAGGGTTCAATTCCCAGCTCAGCCATGAAACCCACTGGGTGACCTGGGACAAGCCACATGCTCTCAGCCTTAGGGAAAGGCAATGGCAAACCTCCTCTGAATAAATCTTGCCAAATGAACCCCATGATAAGTTCACCTTAGCATTACCATGGCGGGTTACAGACCGCCCGTTTGGGGCGGCGTGCACCCGCCCCTTTCCCCGCTGTATCGGGGCCTCAGCTGCCAGACCGGCAGCCTCCAAGGCCTTGATCTGCCGCTTTCCAGGCTGCGGGGAAGCTGCAAAAGGCCGCTTCCCCGCGGCCTGGACAGGGGTGTCCTTGGGGCTTCAAGCCCCAAGGACACCCGGTGACAGCGGGGAGGAGGAGAAGGGGGCCGCTTGGCCCCTTTCTCCTCTGTGTCACTGGCGCAGCCATCTGAGGGCTGTGCTCAGCAACGCAAACCCAGAAGGAGCTCCGAAACGGAGCTCCTTCCGGGGTTGCGGAAAGGGCGCCCTTGGCGCCCCGGCACAGCCCCAATAGGTCACAACCATGCCACCTCGTTTGGAGGCGGCACGGTTGTGACGTAGTGATGGCGGCGGCTGTGTGGAACGGCCACTGCCATTTTCTACGCACAGAGCGCGTACTAGGGTTAGGGGGGTGCGGAAGCACCGCCCCTTCCTAACCCTAGTACGCGCTCTGCGCGTACTTTCTGGCGGTCTGTAACCCACCCATAAGTCAGAAATAACTTGTAGACATGTAACGACAACAAAGCAGAAAATGTTGATCTGGTGTTAAAAGAAAGAAAGAAAGTAAATTAGCAACAAAATATGGCATAAGAGGAAAAGAGGATGGTTACCTCAAAAGGGGAATAAATTTGAGGTTTCCTCTGCAATACTGTATAAAGAAACAAAATGATTGGTTTGAATGATTTGCTGTGTGATGCAGAACCCTATATATTTCCGCACTTTTGTAATTTGAGAAGTCCGGGTCAAACTACATTTGTCACATTTTTTACGGAAGCACTCCTTAAAGTGGTGTAAGATGTTCTTTCTTTCATAGGAGGTAATGTTCTTTGCCTATATATTTGCATTTAATTTTATGAATGGTCAGTGAAAGGTAAACATGGACTTAATTTTCATGAGTATTATCACATTACAGTAGTGTGCCAGCATGCTGACATGGCAGTACTGGCAGCAAGCTCGCTGTACCGCATGATGCTTTATGTGTCCTGGTATCATACCATCCTTGTACCATTGTGTCAAATCCACATTTTTGCTAATAACAATGTATAGCATTATAGACTGTTTAGAATATTATATAAATGTTATAATAATCCTTATAACAAATGTTTAATTAGTAATAATGGTTATTGTAGTCACAGCCCAAACAAGATACCATAGAAGTTAGAAAAAGAAAAGAAAGCAAAAAGATAATCCATTAATACAGTAATAAGTTTAATAAAATGTCAGGTTATTTACTTTTCCTACTCCTAATCTTCATTGAGTTGAGAGGAAAAAAACCTCTGGCTACACTCTTCAAAAATAAAGGAAGATAGATTGTCAAGACAGTAGGAGGCAATATTTACAAATGAACATCCAGAAAAAGCTACTAACAGAGGAGAGATTAACCAATCTGTGCAATTATTATACAAAATACAGTGGGGAAAAACATGCTCAGCTGTTTCCAGTACTCTTGCTCCACGCAGACATTTTCACTCATTAGCTGCAATTCCATTAAATCAACTGTCTAATAATGCTGATGGTAACACATTGAAGTGACAAACCTTTAAGGTGGGCCTGTGTTATTCTCCTTTCTTTGCCTAAGATTACCTTGCAGCTAAGGTGAGATCTGAACTCTACTCACAACTCACTTGCTCTTGGTAATTATTGTTGTCCACATGAATTCCCCATCATCACTAATGGAAGTAAATATGTTGAAATGAAACAGATACAGGAAACTTTTTTGTTTGTTTGCTTGTTTGTTTGTTTAATGGAAACCTGAAGGGGTTAGACAATAAGAGTCACTAATGTAATTTCTTTCAGAATTGTTTTCATTTTGAATTTGCTCCACTGGCTCTGGAATAAAATCTAACTATGCATCAGTGTGTTTGGAATTAAGTATAACCAAAGAAAAAACAATTACTAATTTTCAACATTCTTGGATAAATGTGGGTTTTTAAATGATGGAATTAGTTTTCTGTCTTTCCTCTGCCTCTTTGGATGAACTCTCTACACTTCTTGAACTCTTCCCAACCTGCGACCTGTCCTCTTGATCCTATTCTACTCGCCTTCTTCTCCATCTCTATAGCTCCCCCTCCTTTCTGCCTTCGCCTCCTCCATATCTTCATCTCTCTCTCTCTACCGGCTCCTTCCCTCGGCTTTTCAACACGCTCTCCTTCCCATTCCTGAAACAAACCTTTCTTGACCCCTCCTTCTTTGTCTAGCCGTCCGATTTTCTTCTCCCCTTTCTTTCTAAAGGTTTTGGAAGTGTTGTCTATTCGCGCTTTTGTCTTGAGTTTCTTGAGCCAATTTCCATCCTTGATCCTTTCAGTTGGTTTCGCCCCCATCATTTACAGAGTGACGTCTCACTAAGATCTCGAATGACCTTTACAGGCCAAGGCTATGGCCCTTTACTTGTTCTCATTCTTCTCTCTGTCGCCGCCTTTGACCTGTTGATCACTGGTCTCCTATTGCTACATACTCTCTGGCCTTTGGGCTTCTCAGACTCTGTTCTCGACTGGTTTGATCTTACTTGTCTGGCAGCTTCTTTTGCAGTAGCTGCAGGGCGGGTCGACTTCTTCTCCTGTTCCCTTCTCTGTTGGAGTTCCCAGGGCTCTGTTTCTGGGTCCCTTCTGTTTCTTCTCTACACACGGTCCTTAGTAAAATCATCAGCTCTTTTGGTTTTTCCTCCCTCCTGTATGCCGATGGAACCCAGCTGTATTCTTCTGCCCCTCGACCTCTCCGCCAAGGCTTTGAAAGCAAGTCTCATCTCGCCTACAGCTGTCCGCAGTTGGATGCGCCATTGGCGTTTGAAGCTCAACATGTCCCAAGACTGCGCCCTTTTCTTTCCTCCTCAGGCCCAACTTCAACACCTCTTTTCTGTCTCCTGTGTAAACATTCATTCCACAGTCAGCAAGCCCGCGTCTTGGCTTTATCTTGATCTTCTCTTGTCGTGTATCCCTAGATCCAGAGCCAGCTCAAGGCTGTTAGATTCTTTTGTACAATATTGCCAAAATCCGACATATCTCTCCGCTCTACTTGCCAAGATCTGTCCATGCCCTAGTGATCTCACGACTTGATTATGTAATGGTCCTCCTGGCTGGGCTTCCTCTTTCTCCTCCCTCCTTAATCTATTGTCCAGCATCAGCTGCACGCATTATCACTTCCACCCCTACGCTCTGACCACATTTTCCTTTTGTTGGCATCACTCCTGGCTCCCTCTCCCTTTCCTCATTCATTATAAGTCTCGCTGTCGCCCATTCCAAAGCCCCTCCATGGACTGCCCCTCCTTACTCTAAGACCTTCTTTCTCTTCACCTTCCCACCCAGGGTCGTTTCTGGTAGTCAAGGGTTTCCTGTTCTCAGCCCAGGATTCCTTGCCCCATCCGGATTCGCCCCTTTTCCTATTGCTGCCCTACTCTGGAACCTTCTTCTCCACAAGAGACGCCATCACTTCTTTAACCAGCTCAACGGAGCGAAAACCATCTATTCAGAGACGCTTCCCAGGCATCGCATAATTGTCGCTATATCGAGTCTGTGTTGGGCTGTTTATCGATCCATTCCTGTATTGTATGACTGTTATGTATTATTTACTTGTGATATGTATTTTCTCTGGCTAATGATTAACCATCCTTATGACGCCTCTTGGCCCTCCCTTCAGTCCATCGCCTTGGTCCAGACTCGGGGTTGAGAGGGGAACTGCTGCACCTCTACCCTTTCCCTCACCCCTCCCTTTCCTTCTTTTTGTCATGTCTTTAGCTCTGAGGCCTGAGGCAGGGAACCGTCTACTAAAAAGAGCATGGTACAGCGCTGTGGTAAATTTACATCGATTCGAAATAAAGGGTAATATAATAATAATAATGTGTTTTTTGTGGGTTTTTCAGGCTATGTGGCCATTTTCTAGCAGAGTTTCTTTCTGACGTTTCGGCAGCATCTGTGGCTGGCATCTTCAGAGAAACGTCAGAAAGAAACTCTGCTAGAACATGGCCACATAGCCCGAAAAACCCACAAAAAACTATGGATGCCGGCCATAAAAGCCTTCGACTTTACAATGATAGGAATTGTTTATCTGTACTAATAGGAATTTGGAACTTTTCGAACATCCCATTCCAGACACACCTCACCATTCTATTGGAAGGTATAAAACAAAGTCAGAGATCTATTACAACTTTCCTCAAGCCTCTGCCCTACAGATGTGTTCGCCTACAACCCTCATCATCACCAGGCAGCGCTGATGTCTGGTTGATGATAGTTGCAGTCCAATACATGTAAAGGGTAGGAAGTTGGAAGGGGCTGCAATATAATATTGTGGTTTCTATGCATTCTTTTTCTGTGTCTTTTTTTTTTAATTGAAGGCGGGTGCCACTGAGAAATCAACTGCAAGGTTCCTCAAGTCACCACTAGTCTCTAGCTTTGAAATTTTAAATGTTAAATCAGTAGTTTAACATTACAGCTTTTAACCCAAGGCTTTGTGTGCTGATCATGGTAGCAGACAGAACACAACAGCAAGTGTGCAAACATATGCTGTCTATTCCATTGCTGATGACAATGAGCAATATTGAGGGGCGTCGGGAAGCGCCGCCCCAAGGCAACCCTAGCATGTGACTTGTATGACTTGCCCAAGGTCACCCAGTGGGTTTTATGACTGAGCTGGGGATCAAACCCTATCTCCAGAGTCATAGTCCAGCACTCAAACCACTACACTACACACACTGCCTTGTGCTGGATGCGGATTCCAGGAACAGTAGTCCAAATAAGTAACCTTCCCAATGAGTAATACATTGCTTGTATTCTGTTCTCTGAACACCTAAATACATAAAAACATGAATATAAATATGGGCTACTTTCCATTTCCAAGTTGGATTCCTTTAAAATGGAGTCGGTGGGTAAAGGAGTTCAGGAGCTGATAGATGAGACAAAAACACTACAGTTTAGATTACAGTGAATGTTTCCTAGTTCTTTTTTTTTTTAAGTACGGTAGGTGGTGTCCTATTTTCATCACTATTAAAGAATGCTTTATTTTAGTCTATACAGCCCTTGGAAAGCTACACCTGTGCCTTTATGACGAGACCTGAGGAAAGGGATATAACAAATGAGGGCTGTGTAAATATTGTAAAACCTCTGAAATGGTGTTGGCCCTCATCCAAGTGGTATTCTGGTTCATTTTTTCAAAGTCTCTCCCTAAGTAGAACTATAATTACTGAATGATACTGGGACAAAACAATCATTCAGAATCTTGTGTGTACGTGTCAAGCATAAGGACACAAAAATGACCACTTAGCCTGACTTCCTTTCCTGGAACATTATGTCACATAGCAACAGAAGCAATGTACCTTTCAAAGAGAACAAAAAGAGTAGTCTAAAAGGATGGCTGTTTTCTGAAACCAGGGGCAGTGGAGGGAGGCTTTGTCAAATGGCCACCTTTCTCCAAATTCTGGCCATTTCACCCATAGGATATGGCAGCCTTCATCACTCTTCCCATTTCTGGCTTTGTCTCTGTATTCAGAAAGTCATTGCTAAAATGAGCTGCCTCTTCTCAGCATATATTCAATTATTTTTATTTATTTTAATTACATTTACTCTAGTTATCTAAGCAATGAAATGCTCCGTTGTTGTTGTGTGTAATGTCATTTACAACTTATAGCGACTCTAAGGCAATTCTGTCAAAGTATTTTCTTGATAGGATTTGTTGGGGGGGGGGGGTTACTATTGCCTCTCTCTGAGGGTGAGAGAGTGTGACTTGTCTAATGTCATCCAGTGGTTTTTCATGGCCAAGCAAAGATTCAAATCCTAGTCTCCTAGAGTTCTAGTCAAACGCTCAAACCCCTAAACCACGATGATTCACTTGTATGTTTTCTCTCTCATTTCCACCCTTTTAGTGGTAGCAGAACTTTCAAAAGAGGTATCCCTTAGATGTGGCAACAAAAACCTTGTTAATTGTTTGGTTTAGAAGCTCTCTACCATTTGTGCTAGATCTTTGTTAGAATGTGGGAGCATTTTTTTTTTAAACGATGCCTCCCATACTCCCTCAACCACTGGCTATAGCACTTCTCTTCCCATTGGAGATGGTCATAAAAGTGTATCTTTTGCTGAACTGATTTTTCCAGCTTGGGGGGGGGGGGGAAACCATTTTTTATGACATCTCCTGTGAGAAGAGAACTGAAGTACTGTGATGTCATGCAGTAAGGCATGGAGAAAGCCACTACTCTTCGGCTCCATTTCCGCTTTGTTTTCTTGTGTGATAAGACACTCACTAATGAATGGGTAACCTAGTTACACGTTAATAACCAAATCATATTCATAATCCTTATGTGTTCAGTAGTGTAAAGAAAACACAGGAATCGTAAATGTCCCCGAGTCCTATCTTACTGGGCATTATTGTTGTAATATGTATGTGTCTCATTTGTTCTTTTAAATTAATGTTTGAACTGATGTGTTTTCAACAGATGTTGTGTATTTGTTAATCAGTTGTTGTTCCCCATCTTGATCCAAGGGGAGAGATGGGTAAGAAATAATAATAAAAATTATTGGGATTTTGTTGTTGTTATATTGGCCAACATTCTAGATCACTACTTAACTAACTACTTAACTAAGTAGCTGTTCTAGAGTCTCAGACACTATCTACATTTAAATAAATAAATAAATAAATAAATAATTTCTCACAGAACCCCTAGTGACCACTTAGTCAACAATGGTTGAGAAGCCATGCCCGAGCCTGTCCCATTGGCAGAACATGCTTAAAGCCCCACCTAATATTAATAGTAACTTTCTTTTGAGAACGTAAACCATTAAAAGATACCAAGATGTGCCAGAATTATAGCAAAGGCAAACATTCCATAAGGGTGGAAAGGAGACAGACTTGAGTCACATGCGACAAAGGAACTACTAGAGGAAGTGAGGGCTATGATGAGTGATTTATTACATTTGGCAGTCTTTCTTTGGCTAGTATATCAAACAAGCATCAATTTGTATGTTAAGAAGTGGCAGTAACCACCACTGGGTTCTATTCTTGTAGCAATCTAAAGAGTCGGCTATAACAATAACATAACAAAGGAACTGCGTCAAAAGCTCTGTGTTTTAATAAACAAAGTCTGTATTTTGTTTGTGATAGTGTCCAATTTATTAAATGAAGGGTGGAATATGTACAGCTTTTCTTTGGGAAAAATGTTTAAAACAAAGAATGATAAATCCTACTAGCCATGCAATAAAGAACATCCATAAGCAATATGCCATTTGAATTTCCACTTTGGTAAGATAGAAATTATGATGCTACGTTTTGACTCCTTTGCTAAACTTAATGAAACCAAGTGCTTCCCTTGCTTCTCCCCAAAGCCTAAACACGTCTACCATCTCTGACTCAGTGCAGTTCAGATGATCTCTTTATCAGTAGAAAAGCCCAAGCTGTTTCTGTGGATTCCATTGGATGCACTACAATTTTTGCTTCTGTAGTTAATCTAGGATTTTTGTTGGGGTTTTTTTTTGGGGGGGGGGGTTGCCAGCTCTGTTTGTTAACCCTTGAAATAAGGTGAGGCTTACCTAGCTGTGAGTGAACCTACTGTAGAGCTGAACTCAAGAGATCATTAGAAGTCATTACAGGTCTTAGAACTTTTAACCAATGATGCATCACCAGATAGACCCCTCTCAGTGGGTTATGGGACTGCAGAAAAATCTGTAGGGATGGCTGTTGGTGATGTCACAGAGCAGAAGGGAAGGAGCTAACTAAATAAATATACAATCCCCCTGGAGTGTTTGCTAGCTGGAACTTTATTGACATCAATTAAGCTTTGCAAACTGAAGCAAACTGTATGACTAGCTAGAAGAGCATTTCTTTTCTAAGAAAAGATAAATACAGACACATGGCTTGTGTCAAACCCTTGCTTCTGGCCTAATGCTAACCACACAAGAACTAAAGAATTTGCATTCTTAAATCCGACCTGGAGATTTAAGTGGCTTCTTGAAATCTGGTAGCCTTATAGTACATGTAAGTAAAAGGGATCTAGGATCCACATGGTAGATCACATGCTGTACATGAGTCAGCAGTGTGATGTGGCAGTTTAAAAAGCCAATATGATTCCAGCCTACATCAATAAAATGTTCTAGATCAAGGGAAGTAACAATGGCGCAGTACAGATCACTGAGAAATGGCAGCTTGCTGACGCCTGTTTTTACTCCAGAGGGACGGCACAGCTCCCAAACCGCATGCTGTCACTCCGGAGTAAAAAGAACGTGGAAAAACCAGGTTCTTTTTGCACCGCCATAGTTACATCACAAGTGTGCCAATGGCGCACTTGTGACATAACTGGCGTAGTGTGACATGCAGACGCTATGCATCCGTTACATCATAATGGTGGCACCCGTGTATACAGGATACCACCATTACTGTGCTGCCGGCATGTATTAGGGTTAGGGACCATGCCAATGTTACTCTATTCTGCTTTGGTCAGCCCTCACCTGGAATACTATTTCTTGTTTTGGGCACGACAATTCAAGAAAGATGTTGACAAGTTGGAATGTGTCCAGGGAAGGGCAACCAAAATGGTAAAAGCTTTGGAAATCATGTCCAGTGAGGAGAGCTGATTATGTGTAGCCTGGAAAAGACAAGGTTAAGAGGTGACATTATGATCATGTTTAAATATTTGAAGGGATCTCATATTGAAGATGGAACAAGCCTGTTTTTTGCTGCTCCAGAGACGAGTAGTAGGACACAGAAAAATGGATTCAATCTTCAGGAAAAGGATTACGCGTAACCATTAGGAAGAACTTTTTGACAGTAAGGGCTGTTTGACAGTGGAATATGCTACCTGGGAGTGTGGTGGAGTCCTCTTTTTGGAGATTTTTGAACAGAGGCTGGATGACCATCTGTTGGGAATGCTTTGATGATGTCTTTCTGCATGGTTGGACTGGATGGCCTTTGAGGTCTCTTCCAACTCTATGATTATATTATTCTCTCTGTTTTGCTCTTCGCAGCATGCTCAGTTGCTGTTTACCTCAAATCATCCCACTGAAATTGGTACAAAATGTGTGGGGAAAGTGTTAGCTCCAGAGTTTGATCAATTCAGGGCCTGAACAGAGAAGCCAAAATAAAGCTGCTTCAGGTCACTTTGGAAGTATGCGATTTAAATGCTGCACGCGTCCTAAGTAGGGTTGCCATTCCTGAGGACCTCCAAACCGGGACAAATTTAGAACAAGGTTTGAAAATGTAGGACTTTTTTTTTAATTTCCTGGTCAGGAAATAATAAAAAAAGGTCCTACATTTTCAAACCTTGTTCTCCTCCTCCTCCTCCTCCTCCCGGCCTGGAAGGAAGCCTCGGCCTGCTCCCAGGCCATTAAGGGGCGCGGGGGACACTTGGCATCGCGCCGATCGCCACGGAGCCAAGCGGCCTCCTCCTCCTCCCGGCCTGGGATGAAGCCTCAGCCTGCTCCCAGGCCGGGAAGAGGCGCTGGGGCCGCTTGGCATCGCGCCGATCTCTGCGGAGCCAAGGCCTCCTCCTCCTCCCCGGCCTTGCGGAGGCCTTGGAAGACCCCGTGATTGCGGAGCCGCCTCCAAGGCCTCGCTGGGGCCTGGGAGAGAGTGTCTCTGCGGCCAGAGCTCCGACCGCGGAGAGCGCTCCCAGGCCTCAGCGAGTCCTTGGAGGACCCCGCGGCGCACACAGGGGCAGAGGTGGCCACGGGTGGTGCCATCCCGGTCTTGGCACCAAACCGGACCGGGACCGAGACGGCACCGCCCAAAGCGGGATTGCCCCGCCTACAGGCGGATATGGCATCCCTAGTCCTAAGAGGCTGGAAGTTGCGCCAAAGCCACACTCCAGCTTTAGCACAGCTTCTGGCCTCTTAAAATGTGTGTGTCATTTAAACAGCATACCTCCAAAGTGACCAAAAGCTGCTTTATTTTGGCCTGTCTGTTTGGGCCCTCGGTCTCTCCTTGTGCCTTTTTATTTTTCTGTCATCTTTCTGCTTACTTCTGTTAAGCAAGTTTTTCATGCCATGTGATAGAACATGCTACCAATTGTAGAATAAGAAACTGTTTTCAAATACACTCATCCCTCCCCATTGGGATCTGCAGTTTTGGTCCTTCACAGACAGCAAGCAGAGAGGGACAAAATGGGGCACATGCCTGGGTTGTGCATTCAGAAGCACATGCGGGAGCATGCCTCCATTATAACCAATGGGGCTTGAACATCTGGGATATTTCTGATATTCGTGGAGAGGGGGGTGTCTGGAATGGATCCCCTGTGAAATGGGAGAGATGAGTGTACTTAACAAGAGACAGAGGTACAAAAAGTAGTATTACTCTATTTTGGTTGTAAATAGGGTTGCCATGTCCCGGGAACAAGCGGGACATTCACAGTTTTTGAGGGAGCGGCACAGTCCCATCCCGCTTCCCTCTTTGTCCCATGTGGCCGGGGCTCCAGCTCCCGACTCATGCCTGGCCCTGCCTCACCTCCTTGCTGCCTTGCGCGCTCGGCACATGCGCTCCAACAACTCTCAGTGGAGGAGCAGAGGCTCAAGCTCCTCCAACTGGCCAGCCTGAAGAAGAGGAGGAGCTTCAGCCTCTGCTCCTCCATTGAGTTTGGAGTGCACGCACTGAGCACGCAAGGGAGCAAGAAGGTGAGGCAGGGCCGGTGGCTGCCTGGTCCCGGGATGGAGCCCCAGAGGAGAAGGAAGCCTCACCGCAGCGAGGCTCCCCTTCCTTCTTCAGCTCCAAGGGCCGGGTGGCCCCTGAACAGAGCCCAGGAAGGAAAGGAAGCCTCGCCACGGTAAGGCTCCCCTTTCCTCTTTGGCTGTGGCAGCTGGAGGGGGGGTTAGGAAGGAGAGAGGCTTTTAGGCCTCTCTGCTGGGGGGGGGGGGGGGTTGGGGCCTGATCCTCTCTTCTTCTTCCTCCTCTCATTCTTCTTCTTCATCCTCTTCTTCTCCCCCTTCTTCCTCCTCTGTTGTTGTTGCTGTGTGCTTTCAACTCCTTTACAACTTATCGTGACCTTGACAATTTTCTTCCGTTTCCATGGCCAAGCTGAGATTTGAACCCTGGTCTCCCATTGTCCTAGGCCACTACACCATGCTTCTGGACCCTCTGCATTTAAAAGTACAGTACTCAGTTGTTATTTATTGTTGTGTAGTTGTTTTCCACCTTATGGATACCTTAAAGCAAACCTATCCTGGGGTTTGCTTGGCAATGTTTGTTCAGAGGAGTTTTGCCATGGCTGAGAAGGCTGAGAGAGCATGACTTGCTTGAGCTTGAGGTCACCCAGTAGGCAGGGAATCAAACCCTGGTCTCCAGAATCCTAGTCCACCACACAAAGCTACATCCCAAACTTCTATCCAGGACTAATGTCAAAATGTCCTCCATTTCGAGCATGCCTAAGAAGCATGTGTTTATATTAATGCTTTTGGGATTATTTATTTATTTATTTTTGCTTTTTAGTTGTTCGTGTCCCCCATTTACAAAATACGTCCTACATTTGGGAGCAAATTTTGTCCTACATTTGTCCTACATTTTTTACATTTGTCCCGGTTTGGAGGTAGACAGTTATGGCAACCCTAGTTGTAAAGAGTTGCAAATTTGGCAGCTGTGCAATTTATCCAAGCTCAGATACAGTGAAGTAGCTAATTTGTGTTTGCATAATATATGTTGAGATGGTGCTGATCTGCATGAGAATTTTGTGAATTGTGCTTGTACTGTGGGAAAATGTAATTGCAGCACTTCCCAATAATTTTCTTTTAATTATGATCTAGAAGAATGGTTCATCCAAAAAAAACAAAACAAAGAGCCAAACAAGCAAGCAAAAACCCCCAAAAAACTCCCAAATCCTCCAATGACAGTAGTGCTTGGCCAAACATGCCCAGAAATCTCCAGGTAAGGCTTGACTGGCACAAAACAACTGAGTGATTCAAAAGCACTGGAAGGAAATGAATAGATGCAAATACATAACAACAAGATTTATACAGATTTTATCTTCAAGAACCTGTAAGGCAGAGTGCTTTCAGTGCTTTATTGAGCAATCATTCTGTCTCATTCAATGAATTTGAATTTGAACAGAGTCTGGATGATAACATCTGTTTCTATACCTCCCGTGTTTTCCAATTCCATTTAGACTTTGTTAGCCATCTCTCCTTCCCAAAGTCCAACTTTCTTTCCCATCTGTTCTTTTTAATTACACTCATAGCTCCATATTTGCGTATTTGATTAATATGTTCTCTCTAGGAATATCTAGGTCCTCCAGTGAACCTCTATGGTCAACTTTAACTAAACGTTGCACTGAAAGACCTAGAGATTACTAGGGAGAATACTAGGCATTTGTAGCTCCTCCAGTGCTGTTCTATGATCAGTCTCTGTTGGACGTTGACCACAGCACTGCAACTGGAGAGGTGTCCTCTCAGGTAAAAACCTTATGTTTTTGATGTTTGTGATTTTTCATATTCACGGGGGCTTGTGACCCTAATCCTAGTGAATATGGAGGGAAAAGCATATACTCTAAAACAGAGACATCTGACAGGCTGCGTGATTTCTACCCTTGATCTAACAAGAGCCAAGAAAAGGTATCTTTGGCATGGTACAGACCGCCAACAAGCAGCGTACCGGTGCAGATTTGGGGGTTAGGGACCGCACAGCAACCGCACGGTCCCTAACCCTACTACGTATTGGCAGCATAACAATGGTGGCACTCTGTGTACACGGGGTGGCACCATTGTTACGTAAGTGCCACGCTGCATCCTCACATTGTCACCTGGCGCTTATGTAATGAGTGCACCAGTGGCGCATTTGTTATGTTACCCATGCAGCTTAAAAAGAAGCTAGTTTTTCTAGGTTCTTTTTCCTCCGTAGGGAAGCCACAGTGTTTGGCGGCTGCGGCTTCCCTGTGGAGGAAAATAGGCCACCGACAGGCCCCCCTTTTGGGGCGGTCTGTACCAGGCCTTTGAAAACTTTGGTCTGTTTTCTGAAGGTCCTTTCTCTATACATCATATTCCCTTCCTCTACACCTTGTATGTGAGAAAGATGGAGAGATATGTCAGCAGGTGCATATTTAGGAAAAAGTTTTATCTTTAAACCACTTCATGATCAGAAACCCAGTCACTTTGTGTAGCCTCTTCACTAGAAAAGATTGGAGTCAGATTCTGTTATTGTGATCCCTCTGCGTTCTTTCCAAATTCCAATAACATAGCCTCTTCTGCTTGTCCAAATAAATACTGTAGAGATGTTTGATGAGACAGAAGAGGGTCAAAAGTGTCGGAAGCAGCAGCAGAGAAACACTGGACAAGATACAGAAGGAGGTATGCCCTGAATAAGGGTGTGTGCATGCATTATCCTGTCTTCCCCCCGTTGTTTACATTTTCTACATTTACCATATTTTCTTTTCTTTTTCTACAGTAAGGTTGTGGAATCCTTCCTCACGCACCCACCCAGTAATAAAAATTATATTCATAACCACACTACTAATAATCACCAAATGTTTGGAAAAGAGAAGGAGGAGATGAAATGATGACAGAATTAGAACAAAGATATCAGTTTGCCATAAATCCATAGACTATTTTCATGCACTGAAGTAACAATTTAACAAATGTATTCTGACTCATTAGCATTTTTTAAACTATTGTTCACATCAGCATGAAGAAACAGAAGCTGGTTCACTCCTTTGTGGACTATAATTTTTTAGGTAAGAGAACTATGTAAAATGTTGACACAGCTGCAGCATAAAAGCTTCTTGTGTGTTGAAAAAGGAGATATCTAAGAAGAAACCACTCCAGTGACACATTAGCTTTCAGACATTCAAGGAGTGTGTATGAAATGTTGTGTTTATATTAAGGATTAATTAGAAGTGTTGGTTTTCACTTCGAAACTAAACTAATCCACAGTGGGCAGCTCCTTATTCTAGGGCTCTTTCGTGCTACATAGTTATAGGGCTATTGTTCCATTTTTACTGCCATGACAACATCCTATGGAATTCTGGGATTTGTAGTTTTGTTGTTACATAAGTTAAAGTCATTTCTTACTTATGGCAATCCCATGAGTTTTTTCTGCAGCTGAATGTGTGTGTGACTAACCCAAAGTCTCCCAGTGGGTTTTCATAAACAAGGAGAAAATTGAATTCTGGTCTCCAATCATAGTCCAGTGCTGAAACCACTATACTACATTGCATCTCATTTGCAATTTAGGGAGGGGTGATTAGAATTCTTAGCCAGAAAGCTAACAGAAAACTCAGTATTCCATAGAATGTACTCATGGCAGCTGAAAAAGTGCTAGTTTTCTAATGTTATAACTGTATAGTGTAAAAGGGCCTATGTTGCAATAAAGCAAAGAGCTTATTTATGATTTATTTGACTTACTATAATGCTCCACTTGCTTTAAGTGTAAATAGTAGAATTTGCCTTTGTACACATAATTTTAAATTTATGTTTCTCATATATTTCTGATTGTTTTGTTGACTGGTCTATATGACTGTTAATATTATACAGTATATGCTGACAATTCTACAACAAGCAAAGCCAAACCCAATGACAAGTTATTGCTAGATGGTCCTCACAGAGTGAAGCTCTCCTGAAGTAAACATGATGTTCATTTGTTGTTTGAAATATACATGAACAATAGAAAAGGCACACCCTCTAGAATAATTTATAAAAATATACTAAATGGGGTTCATGTGATAGAATCATAGAATCATGTGATGATCATTTGCCTAACCTGAAGCCCATCAGTGGTGTATACATTCCAAAGATTTCACCTTTGATGTATAAACAGGAAGAATTCCATCATCCAGAATAGTTTATTTTTCAGAGTTGCCTCTTAAGATGCTGGAGCCAAACAAACCACCTTTCTATATCCTGACTTAATCAGATCAGAAGCATGCGTCACATCAAAGATTTGGCCCAAATCAGATATCATGAGTACAAAATGCATGAGGCTATTAAGTAATGCTTTCATTAGGACCAACCACTGTTCACAACAATTTTTAGTTTTTGAATGATTTTTGCATTGATCTATAGTATGAAAGGCCTCTAATTTTTTCTCAGTTGATCTTAATAGTCATCAAAACTTTTCAAGGATGGCTAAAAAGTGAAGTTAGATTCAATTTTGCCAAATAAAAAGGAACTTCATGTAGGGTAAAAAGACACATTGATTAAGTCATGACCAATAATGGGTCTAAACTGCAAACTGCATTATTTCTGCAATGCAGATGCAGTCACATACCAATCAAAACAGCCTAATCAGACCTAACTGCCTGTGACTCTATCCCATAAAGCTGTGGTGGGGAACATGAATCCTGCAGCCATGCATCACACAGGACCTTACCACACAGGGTACAGAAGTAGGGTCAGTTCGCATTGGTCGATGTGTATTCGTGTTATATCGCATTGGTGTTTCACACCTGTGAGCTCAGAATACGTATTGACCAATGCGATATAACGTGAATACGCTTTGGCCAATGCATATTCATGGCGGGGTTCCGAACTGAAGGCAGCTGGCTCCTCCGTTTTGCGAGTCTGCAAAATTAGTGGATTCACAGGATCCGTATTGATGGCCAATGCGAAACCTTTGCTGCTTTGGCTGGTGTGTACATCCAATCCGCTGGTTCTCCTGAAGACCACCGGGTTACAAATTTCCCATGATGCTGCGCTGGAATTCCCCCATCTCCTTCCGTTGGCCCTTTCCCCTTTCAGGACAACCGCCGGGGCTGGGGAACGATTTTTCCACTGACCGAGATAAAGCAGAAACCTTTTGTATCGGGGGGGGGGGGGGGAATAAGCATTCAGCGTTTTTATTATATTAGTATTGTTGCGTTATAACTCCGGTGCATGTATATATGTATCTATGTATCTGTCTATACATGTAAACATATGCATGCACAGGCACAAACACATATCTATATAGGTCCCCTTGCATATTCATGTATGTATATACAAATATCTGCATATATATGTTAAATAGATAAATAGATAGATAGATAGATAGATAGATAGAGATAAATGAATATATAAATACATATATAGATGTGTCAAGCATTAAGTCTTATTATTATTATTATTATTTGTTTTATTTATATACCGCTATTCCAAAGATCATAGCAGTGAACAGCCAGTAAGCTAATTTGCCCCCAACAGTCTGGGTACTCATTTTAGCGACCTCGGAAGGATGCAAGCCTGAGTCGAGCTTGGGCCCTTTTTGCTGGTCTTGAACTCGCAACCTTGTGGTTTTGAGTGAATGGCTGCAGTACAGGCATTTAACCACTGCGCCACCAGGGCTCCTGGTCTGTACCAATGAATTTTTTTTTATACACAGAAAGACGCAAGCAGATGCAGGCATATACTGCTAACTCTCCTCATCAGTATACATGTCAATATGTGTGTGTGTGTACACAGATGTATACACTTAGGTCTACTGCTATGCGCATATATATGTGTGTGTGTGTGTGTATTCGTAATATGCTGAAATTTCCTGACATGTCTCTTTGCATCTACACATGTGCAAATATGTATGTGTGTGTGTTTGTGTGTGGGGGCTCATGTATGTTTGTGTTTGGATATATATATATATATATATACACACACACACACACACACACACACACACACACACACACACACAAAGATGTGTGTGTAAGCATATACATGCAGTATTACACTTTCGGCTGCTCCACAGTTTGTGTGTGTGTATATATATATATATATGTATATGTATGTGTGTGTATATATGTATATGTATGTATACACACACACACACACACACACACACACAGCTGTGTGTGTACACATATAAATACGGCTTCACACTTTTGGCAGTACCACTATGTGTATATGTGTGTATATCTCTGTGTGTGTGTGTGTGTGTGTACACACACACACACACATATATACAAACACTCAAGCAGACAGATGTGTGTGTACACATATAAATACGGCATCACACTTTTCTCTGTGGCACAGAGTGTTTTTGTATATATATGTGTGTGTTTGTGTATGTATATGTATATGTATATATATATATATATGTGTGTGTGTGTGTGTGTGTGTGTGTGTGTATATATATATATATATTAACACTCATACAGACAAATGTGTGTGTACACATAAAAAAGGCATCACACTTTTGGATGTACCACTATGTGTATATGTGTGTATATCTATGTGTGTGTGTGTGTGTGCGTGTGTGTAAACACTCATACAGACAAATGTGTTTGTACACATAAAAAAAGGCATCTCACTTTTGGCTGTACCACTATGTGTGTATATATATATATATGTGTGTGTGTGTGTATATGCATTTATGTGTGTGCATACACACACACACACACACACACACACACACACACAGATGGTGCATACCCCTTTCGTAAGTTGCTAAAGGCAGCAAATCTCATTCTTCACCCCGCAAGTTAAAAATGTTGCGCCCCATTCAGAGCCCCACAGAGCATGCGCAAGGCTGCCGATGCGAATTGACCAATACACATTGTATTGGGCTGGTGTGGTAATCCAATCTGCACTTGCCTCCCTTTGCCTGAATATGCATTGGCCAATTCGCAAAACCTCGATTCAGAAGGCCACCCAGGTGTGAAACAACAATGCGATATGACGCGAATATGAATCGGCAAAGCGTACTCAGAGAGCGCGAGTGTTAATGAACGATGCGATATAATGTGAATATGCATCAACCAATGCGAACTGACCCTACTTCTGTGCTCAAAAAATCCCTGTGTGGTAAGGCCCACAGTGATTTCTACCTGATCAGCATCCACCGGAACAAAAAGTGCAAACAAAGGCCCATGTGATAGTTGCAGTCATATCACATCTGCTTGGGGGAATCACACAGAGAGGCAGCTGTGAACATAAAGGGTCAGGAGTGCATATCTCAGAATTTTGTTCAGTCATTAGCCTGCATAGATATTACTTCAGCAGATTCAAACTGTCCTATATTACAATTGGCCCTTCGTTTTTGTGGGGGATTTGTTCTGAGAATCCATCTACCCACCCCCCACAATAACGGAGGCTCATGCATATTCAAGCCCCATAAGCATGAATGAGGCACGCCCAATTACAAATAGCAGAGTTCACCCCTCTGCGGATTTTCAAGGGCATAGATCCGAGATCTGTGGGTTAATTAGGGGAGACTGTATATGTTCCAGGCAAGCATTCTCTGAAGATGCCATCCACAGATGCTGGCGAAACGTCAGGAAGAAACTCTTCTAGAACATGGCCACATAGCCAAAAAAACCCACAAAAAACTATGTGTATGTATACTTTTACCACTTTGCAGAGATAACTGTTACCACCACCTCCACAAGAAAAAATGCATCAAGGGACACATCTGCACTCCTACCTGTCTTTTTCTGTGGTTTTTATAGAAACCTAACACATAATTGGTCCCTGTTGTTGCCCTGAGGGATCCCATGTGCTCCAGTAGAATCCTAAAATAAAATCAGTTGTGATTGCTGCAGACTAACATCAAGCAAGGAATACTTCAGCAACATTGTATACATTCATGACTGGCAATACACAGCTAGGTCTTGATGTGAATGATTTTCATTATCTTATGTTGTTTGGGGAGTGAAGGGAACAATTTATGTGGGGGAGCAGAGTTCTTGTTGAGGGCAATGCCCTCATTTTGCTTTCCCTCCATAGATACATCCCTGCAGCATGTCTATGCATGTTTACTTGGAAGTAAATTCCACTTCATAGAATGGAGGGTTGCTTCCTGGCAAATGTGCAAAGAACTGAATGGAACTTAATAAGGATTCAAACATTAATAGTGAGTGTCTGTATTTTATTAAATATTAAATGCAGAGCTTTAGAAGTTACCTATAATTCCTCAGAGCCATTGTGGCTGGCTTTGTGACCACCAGAAAGTCTACTAGAGTCGCATTCAACATGTAAGCATTAGCGGATGTCTGTGAAACAATAATTGTATCTTTTCCAGGCATCCAAACTCCAGAATGACTATCTCATGAGTGAGGTTTCATGCTTGAACAGAATAGGTAAGATGGAAGAACCCAGGCTGTCTGAATACAACTAGATTCCCGACTGACCTTTCTTGCATTTTTAAGCCCCAAAGCTGGCAATGGAAGCCACTAAACATAGGTAAAGATGGCCATCAGGCAACCAGAAGTGGGTGTTCAGGGCCACACTCCTCCCACTCAACTGAGAGTATTTTTGTGCACAATGCATCTTTTGATTGCAGTTCAGAGATGACCTAACTATGGAGCATGGGCTGCATTTGTTCCCCACACTGGCTTTTTTGGCCCCAATAATTGATCAACTGCCATTTCTGGACTAGAGGCTTCCCAAAGTGGTAGATAACTGAAATAAATTTGCACAACAACAGCAACAAAAACATCCCACAAATAGCACATGACAACCAGACATTACTTTCCTTTGCATCTGCAGCTGACTTCAGAGACAGGGCAGCTGGCCATGGAAACAATTGTCCCCATCAGTTTCTGCAGTTGTCCACTCCTGTTTAAAGGGAACCAATAGTATCATGACATATTTTCTACACAATGGACTGATGCTGGAGGAAGTTACAGCAAGGTAAATGGTATCTCATTTACTCTACCCCATACACAAATGCACACGCACTAAAAGAAGAATGAATCTTCCAGCAAGCAATCAATCAATCAGCACATTCACAAGAGGCATAAAATGCAACCCAGAGTTGTCATTAAGAAGGCTTACAAAGAGGCCTATGGAAAAGATGTATGGGAATGAAGCCTCACTAGGACCATCTGAAGCCCTATGAGAAAGATACTTACATCATCAAGAGCTTCGTACACTTTCAACCATAACTTACCACTGACAGCAGTGGTGGGCAAAATGCAGCCCTCTAGTTATTGTTGGACTGCAACACCTGGAATTATTTGTCATTTGCAGTCCTACATCTCGAGAGTCTCACTCACTTTTCCCATCCCTAACTTAGAGGCTGTTCCCCATCCACCTGTCACATACACACATAAGCAGGATAAAAATAATTCATAGAACTGAGTGTGGCATTTCACACTCACAGTGGAGTAATAGAAATCTGACTCTCAATTAGTGTACACTTATAAAGCAGGGGTGAAGATTGAGGCCCCTCCAGATCTTGGTGGCCCATAACTCCCAGTATCCCTTATCATTGGCTATGCTGGCTATGACTCATGAAATTACATGTTCAACAATGTCTGCAGGACCATACACTGTCCATCCCTGTTCAAAAGACTAGAAGCCGTTGATCCATCTGGCAGCCAATATGAACAAATGAGTGAAAATGCTATTTGTCCTTATGACTCCAAGTGTAAGCTCTTTCACTGAGGAGTACCATTAAAGCCAGCTAGACCTCTGGGAAAACTACACAGCACATGTGTACCTAGCATTCTCGTGAGAATGTATCTTAACCAGAAACTAAGAAATTCTTCCCATGCATAACTTGTCTAACTGGAATTTTCTATAACTTTTCAGGGAGTAGAAAAAGTACTCTAAAATTACAACACAGAACATCTGTACTTGAAATTCTCAGCTTTAATAGTTTTAGTAGTTACACCAAGAACTCAAAATTTAATTGTATACAGTACTGATTTCCCAAAAATGCTTTTTAAAAAATAGGGGGGGGGGGGGAAGAGATGGGAAATATGGAGTGTTGTCTAGTTTTGTTCTAGGAACTGAACTGTATGTCATTAAGCTCCCAAATTCAACATGGAAGCCAGTGTCTTCATACTTTCTGGTACACCCGGGTACATTTGACACCATCCATGACACATTCCTGAAAAACAAAGAAGGTTCATTCATTAAATCTTTCTTCAAACTGCTGCAGAAAGAGGTAATGCAGTTGGATACTTATTATGCCTGAATCATGTTATGTTCTAGGCATTGTGTACAAATCTGGAAAGCAAAACAGGAGAAATTTTCTCCTTACCACAACAAGTTTCCCATCGACTATCTTTCTTGTTATCGTGGTCTCTTTGCCATCCCACTGCTGGTGCTGGGTCAATACATTGTTATCGTCTAAGGTGATAAGAGTCTGTAAAAAAATAAGAATGCTGGTACTTAGCAGAGTCCTTAGTGAACTGATTTCAAACTTTGGCCTTGAGACAAGGCAAGTTCCCATGCTTCAAGCTATACAGTGCAAAGTAGGGAGGGAACAGTCTGTTTATATGGGTGAGAAAAGGTCTGCCCTCCTCACACTCCCATTATTCATCATGCAAGATGGATAAAAGATTACTATTTTGCCCAGGTGGTAACCTATTACACTGGAAATGTGAATTACATGTGTTTGTCTGATCATAAGCATTTGCTTACAATTTGGGGGGAAATTTACATGCTCAGGTGTGTAACTGGGTGTGGAAAGTACCTCTCACAAAAACGAAAGGAAACAGAATGCAAATGCAATATGCAGTATATACATAACAAACTAACCAGGTCTGCGAACCTTACTCTTCATAATTTTTATTATGGCCTACTTCTGTCTCTCTACACACCCCAAGTTCTTCACCATAAACTCCCTTGAGAGTTCAGGTTCTTCCTTACTTCATGGACTCCACACACTTCTAATGGCTATGTATTCTGTAACAAGGTAAGAATAAAAAATAAATATCTGAAACACCGCAATCTGCACAAATTCTTCTCTCATGAGAACCAAAACAAAGAACTCATTAGTTCAGACAACAAATCAAGTACACCCTTTAAGCCCCAAAATGTTTGTTTTAAAAATGAGTATGTGGACAGACTGACCTATACTGTTGTCCATTTTTTGTGACAGACCTATACAATTGTACATTTTCCTCTGTAAATCATGATAGTGGCCTTTAACAGAAGCTTGATGTTGGCTAGGTAGAAGCAGTCTAAACAAAGGCAAGGCACAATATCAAAATGATGCCAAAGTATATGAACAATCCACAGGTAAATCATTAAAGCAAAGAAGAAAAATTTCAGGCTCTACAGATATTTTGGATGCCAACTCACAGTTTCCAGACAACTGGCTAGGATTCTCCTGGGGCAGCCCAGAGTATCCCTAGCTTCACAGCTCCCATGATGTACCCGTGTAACCTGGCCCTCCATTTCCACACCTTAGCAGATGTCTGCATGAGTGTCCCACTGTGGTCAAAATGAGGTGCCCAATGACAAGCAACCCTCAGCAGCAGTGGTTGCGCTGGGTGGCCCTGTGGGATGCCCACGCAGATAGGCATCATACTGTTCCCAGAATTTCTAGAGCAATACATTTTTTTAAAAAGCATGTTGAATGTGTTATAGCCGAGTTCTGATGTGGAACATGCTGGACGTCATCCGGACTGCTCGCACCAAAACCATGGTTCAGGCCACGTCTCATCCGAACAAGACAATGTCAGAATAGGGTGGGTGAGAATGAGCCTTTTGGCCCCTGCTGACAAGGCCATAGTCAGCAGTAAAGGATTGTGTGAGTTTGGGTCTCTAGAATATCTATAGAGCCAAAGATATCCCAACACTACACTAAATGCTTGTACAACTTCTAACACTTTTAATGGAGCCTGTGTAGAACTCCCTCACTGATTGTGCCAGTGACTTGTTTGAAGGAGAAGTCTTTCAACTTGGCAAGTATATTTTACTACAAAAATGAGCGCTTCTTGGCTTTAACCAGAACCCAGGTCTCCCATGCTGTTACCATAAATGATACCTCATTATGGTATCACTGTTTTACTTTGCTTCATGATGAAGCTGCCTCTGAGAATTGTGGGGGTCCTATTCCCAACATTCTATGCTCAAGCTGAGGAGTACTTCATTTTGTTAAACTTTTAAAAATTAAAAAAAAGAAAGGAAATGCAAGAGCAGTTTGTGTGCAGTTAAAAACTGTGGAGGATGGCAAGTGCTGCACCTTTTAGAACTCAAGTCTAGTACTACACCTAGAAGCAGATGCAGAACAAGTTTGGGAACTATCATAATGGGAGGTAAGAGAAAGGTCCTGACAAGATGCCATCACTCTGCACTGTCTGCCAGGGCCTACACAGACATACTCTTGGCATTTGTTCGTACTGTAATTTGACACATGCACCAGGCGTTTTGAAATCAGACTAGTCTCATGCTTTCTTGATAAACACTGACATGAAAGGGATGCAGGAACAAGGTTATGCTTGTCTGAAAGAGAAGTCTTTGAGCTTGGCAAGCATATTTTACTATAAAACTGAGGGCTTTTTGGCTTTAACCAGAAGCATGGCACTCCCAGGGAAAAATCCACTGAGTCATTCAGGCAGG
This sequence comes from Sceloporus undulatus, assembly GCF_019175285.1. Classification (NCBI taxonomy): domain Eukaryota; kingdom Metazoa; phylum Chordata; class Lepidosauria; order Squamata; family Phrynosomatidae; genus Sceloporus; species Sceloporus undulatus. The sequence continues at coordinate 212,510,759 of NC_056525.1, read as the reverse complement.
GTCTGTGACTTCACTGTTTGGAGAGATGTACGAGGAGATATGAATCAGATGTCATAATTCCATGGCATTGTAAAAAAGCATGTTCTTTTGCTGCCCAAATATATGAAACTGGGCCATCATGTCACAGAAGCATGCTTTTCACACATCAGTGTTTTGTAAGATGCACTGATAAAAGGAGAAAGTATGGGTACATTAGGGGGGGAAACCCACCTATTTGGTGATTTTTAATATTTTTCTTGGTATTATTGCAACTTATCGAGGGTGTTTTAATCCAACTATGAATATTGTTTTGTTAAATACTGAAGTGTTTGGTGAGATACAAAGTGCTTGGTTCAGAAATAATGCTAACCCAAGCACGAATGAGTTAAAGCAAGTTCTGAGTTCACACATTCCCCTACATTGCTCTGGCCTAATCACAAGATGATATTTCAAAGTTTTCATTTCAATTAGTGACAGTTTGCTATGTCAGCTAAACTCAAGTCGTGGGTATACGACTTGAGTTTAAGAATTGTTATTTTGAAAGAAGGCAACTTCAAGACATCATTTATGAAGTTGGATTATTTCAGTGAGCCATTGTTAAGATTAATCAAAATTTAGGGTTCAATTTAGGGGAAAGGTTTGGGGGGTTTGGACTACAACTTCCAGAATCTCCCAGCCAGCATAACCAGTGTGGTTCTGGGAGTTAAACTCTCCTACTTTTTGTTCAGAGGGATATTCACTGCAATTAATCTAACATGGAAGTAGAAACTTCTGATCTCCTCCTCACAGCCATGCCAATCGAACTGAGGGACAACACAGGTTAGCTCTTGTAATGTTAAACCATAGTTAAGTATTACATCTAAAGGATGCCGTTACCACTGTTTGTTTACAGCACAGGTATAAAAGCAAAGGAGCTGTCTTTTAAATCCTCAGAGTGACCATATTTCATGAAAGTTTTTCCGGCTTCACTGCCTCTTCCTCCATATTCGGATTGACTTTGAAGTTTTTGCCTCCATAGTTTGGGGCCACTGTCAAGGCTTCTACCCATCTGTGCCTGTCACAATATTATTATTATTATTATTATTAACCTTTATTTATGAAGCGCTGTAAATTTACACAGCGCTGTACAAAGCTTAGCAGCTAATATCCTCATCTAAATTCCCTCGGCATCCAAAGTGTGAACTTTTCAGGATTGCTCACCTGGGACTTGTGCTAATGTCATTTTACCATTATCTACAATTAGCCCTAATCAACATCACCTGTGGCTGAAGATGATGGAGTTGCAGTAAAAAAAAATCCCTACCATAGAAATAAAAACTTTAATGTAAAAATGGTAACTGGTACCATCCAAACCACCAGTAAAGGAACGGTGAGGGAAAAATTACATCATGAAGGGCTAACTTGTTCATGTGACAAAACTCATAAGCAAAGGCTCTAATCTGAAATTGCCACAGCTTTCCAGTGTATATTCAGTGACATGTGCTGATGTCAACAGATATTTGTTCAATATGCCTTTTGAATCATTGTTTCCTTTCCTTTTGAGCTTAGTAAAATTATTTCTGGACTACAGCTCCCAGAATTCCTCGACTAGGACAGCAAATAGCAAAGCTGGAGTAGTTTGAGCCGTAGCTCAAAAACAACCCCTATTCCCAGTTCTGCCTTTACCTGAGTTTTCCGGCCATCTAGCGTATCTTCTTCAAACTTCTCTCCCAGTTTGAAGCAGAATTCTGATGTCTTGAAAGTGCTTTCTGTTTTCACCGTATATTTATCTCCCTCCCTGCTGATGGTGATGTCTGGCTTAGCCATGCTTCCCAGCTTCCTCATGGGCATGCTCACACCTGCCAAAGAAAAAGAAAGGAACATATTAGATAGAGTCAGCAAAGAACAGGCATGAAGCCACATGCAAAAATAATTAGTTAACTTTTTAATGATAATTCAAAGATACTGTGTTAGTTTGTAGACTCAATATGTGGAAAGATCTTGTAGCACTTTGAGACTAACTGAAATAAAGAAATTGGCAGCATGAGAGCGCTGCCCATTTCTTTCTTTCAGTTAATCTCAAAGGTGCTACAAGATCTCTCCACATACTTTTTAATGAGAAAGGAGCAATCTGCTGAATCATCTGAGCCATTGCAGCACCTCAGGTAATAGGATGCTCATTAAAGACATTTTAATTTAATTCTTCCCAACAGGTCTTTCTCAAGAACTCACCATATTACAACAGGAGTTTTGCTCAAGGTATGATTACATTATACTATATTGACCTTCAGAAAGTGGATTTAATTCAAAATTGGGGGGACATGTGTATCCACTGCACTGCAGTAAGCTTAAAAAGAAATCTTGTGATATCAAAATATTCATTTTCTTCAACACAATCTACTGAGACCAACTTCTGAAAAGAGATGAAAATTTAAATACAAGTTGAGAACTGTAATCCTTACAGTCAAACTCTGGTGAAATCAACAGGAATGACTTCTTAAAAATAAAGATGAAAGAAAGCAATCAGCAGGAGTTGGCAAGACATTTGGCTTTTAGCAGAACCCATACATTATCTTACAGGGCTCCTGTTTCCATTATCTTCAGACAGATTTTGACATTATGCAGATTTCATGCCCTGATATTCAGGTTCTCAAATTCTACCTCAAGTCTATTAGTAAGGAGAATAAAGCTTCATGTTCATACATGCTTATTCATCACTTGATGGGTGAAACTTCAAATTATGACTTTTACCACACAATATTAATTACAAATAGATTTCACAGCAACTCAGAAGACAGTGAGTTTCAGTAGTGAGTGAATCATCAAGAGTGTATCGGCAAATGACCAATGAGTACTGAGACAAGTCCACACACTCTCAACTGGCCCAGCACTTTTAAGTAAAGCCTCAACATTCTGAACTGACAGAATTGCCAAAAGTTTTCTTCTTCTTCCTGCTCCCCAAAGAAAACGTACAGTAACAAACATCACTCTGAGTTGATGGTGAAGTAGCCTCACCATGGCCTCTATTTGTTGGACAAGAACTGAGTGGACCACTAATCTGGAAAGATTGGTGTGTAAAGTGTGAGAAAGTGTGGAAGTCTCACACTATTTGTGATTCTGTAAGTCAAATATAGCACACCAGTGTTTGACAGCCCACTCACACACCCTGCAACTGAGTTTCAGATTATTCCATTGACAATTCTTGTTTTTTTCTGCCACTCAGTGTGGCATGTTGTGCTTATTCTGTAGTACTTATTTTGCAGTCCTTGCATGAACAAGCCATAATGTTGAACAAACATTGTTGTCTTCAGCACCCAAAAGTAAGTCTCTAGTCTTTAAGGATACAAATATAGGTATGGAGTGGGCCTATATTTGGCCCAAAGGAGCAGAAAAAGAATATTTTTTATAGAATGCACAAAGACATGCAACTTTATGTTTTTTGTTTATTTTATACAGGCCGCAAATGTATCTTGAGCTGCAAAATGCTGGCCACTGGTACTGAATTTAACACAAAATGTGCACAATCCTGTCCAAGAGCCATCACTGAACTATGTCTGCGTTTTAGTGAAAGTAATCCACAAGGACAGACAGAAGAGAGATTCTAACAAAACAGCCGGATGTTAATTCAGGGATCTGTTATTCTTTCCATTTTCCGCCTCAGCTAGAGCTACTGCTTTCCAAACATAGCTTAAACTTGGCAAATCTATCAACACAGCAAAAAACTATTCATTGCTAATCTGGTTAATGTACCATTTAATTTATTTGGTGAGATAATCAGGCCACATTTTCTCCTTGTGGCCATGGGTTCAGGAAGATTAATTGAGCTGGTAACGTTCCAGTCTTGCAGCAAGACTTGGAATATTAAAGTGTAATGTTTAGATATTGGGTACTCTGTGAATGAGAACCAGCATGGCACAGTGGTGTGAGTGTTAGACTACAACTCTGGAGACCAAGGTTTGATTTCCACCTTGTCCATGAAACCCACTGGGTGACCTTGGGCAAGCCACATGCTCTCAGCCTCAAGGTGAGGCAATGGCAAACCTCCTCTGAACAAATTTTGCCAAGAAAGCCCCAGGACAGGTTTGCCTTAGGGTTGCTGTAAATCGGAAATGATTCGAAGGCACACAACAACTCTATGGAATTTGCTGTACAATTTCCCTCTGTAGTTGCACAGCAGTCTAGACAGTGAGCATGTCTGTTGGGTTGGGCTCTCCAGCTTTCATTTTTCCACTCCCTTGACTAAGCTGGCTGGTGCTGATGAGAATGCAGTCCAACAAAATAGGGAGGGCCACACTGCATTATAATATTTAAGAGTTGTTGCCAGCTGCTCTCCTTCTAGAATCAGGCAAAATCTCTGGGAAGTAGCAGCTCTGTCTCACTCACTGCCCCCTCCACCTCTTAGAGTTCTCCCTCTTTTCTTAAACCTCCCTCCTCTTTCCCCATCACTCACTCATACGCAAACTGTGTTTCGTGCAAAATGTCTGGGATCTTCCTCCAGCCCCCACTCAGCAGTTTGAAACAAACACCTATTTGTCTGCCTGTTGCTAAAAGCAAACCAGAGGATTCCTCTGCAGACCTTGGACAGAGCATTCAGTCTCCCAGGAGCTGAGAAAATGAGTCACACAGCTCCTAATCCCAGATCCTCTCATGAACTACAAGTGAAAGACATGTCCTTCCCACAGAGGAAAATTCATTCATTCCCATTTTCACTCCAGAGTTCTCCTGCCCTTTACTATCTGTGTGCGCATTGTCTGGGGTGTGCATACTTAGGGGAGGAAAGAGCATTTAGGAAATGCATGACACTTAACAGAATTGTATACACACAAGACACAAACACTGCAGGCACCAAACCACAAAAAGAGGTGATGGCAAGCAGGGAAGGGAGGGAGAGAGAGAATCTTTTCAGCCACAATCAATAATTCATTTAATTCAAAGCAGCCATTTTAAGAGATAAGGCAACTATGTCAGTGGGATCTGTAGCAAAGCCTTTGGCTCCAGTCCCTACGTTTATTTACCCATGCACAAAACCCAAATATTCAGGCTGATTACCCAGTTATTATTACAGTATTATTATCATTAACATTTATTTATGGAGCACTGTAAAATTTGCACAGTGCTTCACACAGTCAGAATCAAAATACAATAAAATAACAAGAACAGATAACGAAAAACCTGCCATGAGGCGTACAATCTTAAACAACATCAACGTACAAAATTAAAGCATCTCTAAAAGAACACAATATAACCAAACAGGATTGCAGTGGGACTCTCTGGCTGTGTATTGCATAGACCTTGTGAACATAAAGCTCACCCACTTAGTTATGTGCTTCAGTCGTTATTCTCCCAACATCCTCACACATCCATTGTAAAATCCCCATTCTACTCATTCCCACATTTTGCCCCATCACCAAGTTTAAAACTGCAGTTTTAAATGCCTGTCTTCATTTATGTTCCCTTTCTACCCAGGCACCCAGGGCCTCCTCCCCTTACCCAGGCTGACCAGGTGTCTTCTAACAGGAAAGGAGGACAAAATGGAGGACACAGTTAGGAAAATGGAGGACAAGACCAAAGGGAAAAAAGCTTAAAACACTCATAGCGATGTGAATGCATGGCTCTTGGTCATGCTCAAAATGGAGAACTTTTTGGGCATTCCTCCTGGACAGGAAGTTGAAATGTAGGGCAGGCCCTAGAAAAGGAGGACGTCAGGTCACTCTGGACATGGCCAAAGAAAAGCTAAAAACACTCCGAAGAAATAGAAACGCATGCTAATTCTTTAGTCGTGCTCAAAATGGAGGACACTTTGGAATTCCTCCTGGACAGAAGGAGGTGGAAATGGAGGACAGGTCAGCGGGAAAAGGAGGACGCCTGGTTGTTGGTTTTTCCCCCACTGCAAAAAATGGAGGACATGCCCAAATGAAAAAGTTTAAAAGACTCCTAGAAATCCAAAGTCCTGCTCAAAAGGGAGGACGTTTGGGAAATCCTTCCCGGGCAGAAGGAGGTGAAGAAATGGAGGACGGGTCCGGGAAAAGGAGGACGCCCGGCCAGCAAGGAGGACAAGGCACCCCCAAAAAAGGATGGCCATTAAAAAAAATGGAGAAGAGGAGCCCCTAAAAGCTAAAGATGGCGCCTCTTATGGCTAGAAAGTCTGCAGTGATGCTCCAAAGGGGATGGAGGACAGGTCCGGGAAGCAGGAAGGAAGGAGGGCCAAAGGAGGCCGAGGGGGGGCTGGTCCCTGGCCCCTTCCTTACCCAGGGTCTTCATGTACTCGTCGAAGCCTTCGCTGGAGAGGAGGCGCCATTTGCCGAGGAAGGCGTCTGGGTTGGGCATGGCTGGTGCCTGGGATGGAGGGAGCAGCAGAGGAAGGCGAAGAAGGCAGAGGAGGGCCCCTGGGTTGCTGGGGCCAGGGCTGGCCAGGGAGGCCTTGATATAGCCGGCCAGAGCATGTGCTCCCGCCGAGGGCCAATGGGCAGAAGCAACGTCAGGGATGATGCCGCCCTGCTGCAGACAGGAGGATGAGAAAGAAGGAGAGAAAGAGAGAGGGAGGGGGGGAGAGGAGGCCCCTGGTCTTCCCTTCTCCTCAGCAGAGGGAGCAGGGGGCCTCCCCACAAAGGAGGACATGGAGGACAGCCCAGAAGGGGGAAAGGGAGGGCAGGACCCAGGGAAAGCGCCCAAGAAAAGCCCTGCTCCAAAGGCAGAAGGGGAGCGGGAGGGAAAAGAGGGCCTCTGGTCACCCTTGGTAGGGCCAAGCAGAAGCTAAAAACACGCCTAGAATGATAAAGACAGGCTTCTTAAGTCCTGGAAAAGGAGGACTGGTCTAGTCACCCTGTCTTCACCATCAAGGAGGACAAGGCACTGCAAAATGGAGGGCATTCCAGAAAAAAATGGAGGACAGGACCCAAGACAAGTGAAAAACACTCCTAGAAATAGACATGTATGCTTCTTCTTCTTGTTGTTGTGTGCCTTCAAGTCATTTCCGACTTATGGTGACCCTATTATAGGGTTTTCTTGGCAGATTTCTTCAAAAGGGATTTGCCATTGCCACCCTCTGAGGCTGAGAGAGTGTGACTTGCCCAGGGTCACCCAGTGGGTTTAATGGCCGAGCTGGGAATCCAACCCTGCGCTCCAGAAGTCCTACTCCAAGCCTCAAACCAAGTCCTTTCACATTAGTTGTGTATTTACACAGTGGCCACATGGGTAATGTCCTGTGGGCATATTTGCTATTGGGTTTCTGTTGCATTTATATGAAATCATATCAAAGATCAAGAAATATTAAAGACATGATGATGAGGGCAGGCTTTAGGATCCCCAACAGATAATCCAATAGCACTGTGTTTGGGGCAAATATGCCCATAGGACATTATCCATGTGGCCACTGTGTAAATACACAACCAATGTGAAAGGATTTAACAGTTTTGTAGACCAAAATGGTATAAGTTGTCCCATTTCAGTACTTGTAAAAGCACTTTTGTAATCTATGCAATCCAGTGTAAATGCAAAAATATATATGTGGGTAGAACATTGAGATCTATCAAACAAAAAATAGAAGAACATCCGTCCAATTTGAGAAATAAAAGAATAAGGACACCTCTGATTAATCACTTTGAACAAATGAAACATGGAGCAATTCACATAAACCTTTGGGTACTGGAGTGATAAATAATAAAAATGAGAATTGTTTAAAGAAGAAAGAAGTAGAGTGGGTTTTGAAACTTCTAATGTAACATCAGGGCAACCTACAGTTTTTAGGTGTTTCAAAGGAAAGCATCCCAATAATGATTCAGTATTGTTTTTAGTATATCCTCTTAGTGAATGCTGTTTGAATTCCTGCGACAGTTGAAAGAATAGATCAAGACAAACATTTGCACAATGAAGCTGTCTGGCAACAGACACACAAGATAGCCTTCCCACACATCACATGGCTTACACAATTACCTGTTGCAGGATATTGTCACGGCCACCAGCATAAACGTCTTTCGAACAAAACTATAGAAATATATGGAAGTAAGATTAATTGTTATTAAGGTATTGATTATAAAATTTAAAAAATAATTTGTTGCAAGGCTGTCTATTATAAAGTCACTGCCAAGACTTAATTATATATTTGTTCACATGGTTTTTAATTAGGGTTTATTATGCTTTTGGAATGTTAATAATAAGTATTTATTATATATTTGTTAATGAAGCTGTATTATGACCCTATTATAACGTCGCTAATGTTTATTAAAGTGGTGAACTTGTATTTTTCAGCGGCTGGCAGCCTTGATACCAGGCTGGATTCACACACTGCTGGATTTCAAACACAGCGGAAGGGGTCACAAGTTGCTTTGTCCACAAATGGGACAGATTCATGAGTATCTATTACTTCTAGTGGCAGTTAAGGTGGGTCGCACATATCAAAGATAGGGTACTGAATTTTAAACTTTCTGATCTTAGAAAATTCCACTCAGCTCAGGAGGTTCATGGTGAGATCATCTACTCCCTGTTCCTATCCTATGTTTTCCCTGTAATTTCTGGATCTCAGCAATAAGGAGAGCACCAATGTTTCTTCAAGTACTTTGTTGTTGTGGTTTTATTAACCTTTTTATAACATAAAAAGTACAACATACATACTAAGAATTTCCCTTTAACCCATTCATGACCTATTAGGATCCGTTCTTAATACTATATTATATACCTGAAAAGCGTAGGGACATATTCAAATTAATTAAGCAGTTTTCAATAATTCTTACCTTAGCAATCATTCCTACAGTCTTTTTGTCTTACAATCGGTCCTACAATCATCCATATCCCATTCATTTCATTTACTTCCTAATTCAGTCAAATATAGTGAAACCAGTTTCTGTCTACATTTCTTGTAATGTCTTTAATTTTATATCCTATCATAAACTCCCGACCCTGAGAAATTAAGCAATTTAATGTCTTTTCATTTTCTTCTATTTTTTCCTTATAACTATATGTTTGGTTTTGAATTCAGTGTCTTTTCCATTCCTTTCATGTATTTCAAGCTAGTCCTTAAGTAGTGTGCCTGCACCATACGAGGGCTTGCCATACGTGGATTTGAGTTTATGCGTATAGCAACCAGTGGAGGACAAAATGGTGCTCAGCATGGGAATGCACCGTCATAGCAAATTAAGGGATTTAACCTTATGTGGTTTTCCCCATACGTCCAGAACAGATTCCCTTGTGTATAGGAAGGGGCCACCGTATCTTTCAGGAGCTTATCTGCATTTCTTCCCATAAAATGGCAATGTCCTTCCAGTTTTCCTCATAGCTTTTTATTGAATTAATATTTAGGTGATTTGTTATTTTATCCATTGTTGCCATATCCATTCATTTTAAAACTCCAATCTTCAGTATTAGGGGTGTCCTGATCTTTCAGGCTTTTAGCATATATGATTCTTGCCACTGTCACCATATACTGTAAAGAAGAACTTTTCCATATTTCTTTTCTACTTGTGTATCTATTTTTGTTAGTATAGTTAATAGATAGAGTTTTGGTGCCAGTGTGAAATTGGTCTTTAAATTAAGTACCTTGAAATAGGAATGGTTGTTGATTTTCTGTGAAACTGAAGCTGTCACCTACAGATCTGTGTGGCTGGAAATCAAAGCAAGGAGCATGCTAATGTGATTGAAGACAACTAGTATGTTTATTATTTAAAAGACATCATGGGAGGATATTGCATTATCCAAACCCATGATCACTTTTCGTAACATCTTTACTCGCTGCCCTGCCCCAGTGATTCAGTTATTAATTATATTATTAAGAACATGCAATGCAATAAAGTCTCTTGAACTCTTGGCATATATGAAAGACCCAAAGTGTCTCTGTGTAGCTGTATATGGATTTCACCACAACCCTATAAACACACAGAGAGAGTGCTTCCACTGCCAGAGAATAAGAATTAAATGACCTTAGAGTCAAAGCATACTGGGGCAGCTAGCTTTTATTTAGTGCAGAACTTGGCAGTAGGTATGGGCAAAAATTAAAATAAGCTAAACTTCTTTGGTCAATATTAATAACCAATATTATGGGGATGGGCCCTTCTTTTAAATAAGAGTTAAGATACACTACATACATTGGTGCATAAGTCGACTCAGGATTTTTAGGTCAATTTTTTGACCTAAATTTCTAGACTTATACATGAGTATATACAGTAACTCAAATCAGAGCCTGTGTCCTAAATCTATATATTTGTTTTGGTTTATCTAACCATAGTGCTATCACATAACATAGTTGCAAAACTTGCTAAACACTTCATTTTGTGATTTTGCACTGAAAGATATAACTTGTTTAAGGCTAATTCACCTCTCCTTTACATCTCACTCTCCAGGCAAATAGAAACTGGAACCTGTTTGGAAAGGAATTCCTGAATCCATCACCACCCAAGTAGGATGTTACCTGAATGAGCAGAACAGAATTAGCCTGCCTTTGCAGACTCACATTTATGTGCAAGTATGTCTGATGTGGTGGTGGCCGCCTAGAGAGCAGACTGGCCCACAAATTGCTTTTGATTCAAAATCCACATCAGGCATACATATATACTGAGAGATGGTGTGCTTGTGATTCAAAATAGTCAGTGTATGCTGAGAGACATATGCATGGGTCTTTAAGTATATAAGAAATACCTGGATGGATCAGGTCCAGCTACTGGAACATATTGTTTCCAAACACAATGGCCAACCAAGCACTAGTGGCTCAAGGTGTGGGTGGGAGAAGGCCTCACTCTGCCATTTGTTTCATGGTAAACCTGCTCAAACTATGGGCTGTCCCTAAAACCAGAGGTATCCACAAGGAGACTCAAAGGAGTTAGAAAGCTGTTTTAACTTTTGTACTCCACAATCTTTTAGCTGTTTTGTTTTCATTTATATTGTAAGCTGTTGGGAGGAAGGTAGGATAGAAATCAGATTAAATCAGTTAATAAATGGAGTGGTCTCTTTACTGTTCTGTCCCAGCAACTGATACTGAATGTGAAGATTCTCTTCAATTTATGGGTATAATCCACTAATTGAAGGGAAGAGGCTGTACTACTACATCTTGTGACAGTCAGTTCCAAAAAATGATTATGCATTAGTCCAGGAGTGGGAATCATGTGGCTCTCCAGATGTTCTTGGACTATAACTCCCAGCTGGGCTAGCGAGCATTACCAGTGATAAAGAATGCTGGGAGTTGTAATCCAAAAATATTTGATACCCACTTCTGAATTAGGTAAAGAGGTCCTTTCTTCTGTTTCTCCTGAATCTATTTTAAATCCATTGATTGAGCTTAACTTCTAATATTTGGGGTCTGATGAGAAATTATCTATCTACCTTATATCCTATGTCTTTTCTAAGGAACTCAAGGTAGCATACATGGTCCTCCTTCCCTTTTTATCCTTACAATAGCCTTGCAAAGTAAGTTAGGCTGAGAAATAGTGACTAGCCTAAAATGTGCTTGTTACGAGTAGGTATTTGAATCCAGGTGTCCATCCTCCTGTTCCAACACTTTAACAAATACTGTATAAGCATCCTCTCTCTTTCTCTTTTTTTTTTTTCCTATACTGTGCGCAGAAGTTTGTTGGACTGTAACAACTCCCCATCTCCAGGCTGCATAACTATGGATACATACTAGGGCTGGCATGTTTTGCTGTCTGAAACAAAAGACAAAGTGACACCTCTCCTCATTCCTGGTAAATAAGCTGACCTGAATGGCAACTTAAACTTCATCAGAGGAGAACAACAGTAACCTCCACCATACTGGAGAGGGACAGGGTCATGGGGTGGAGTGTGCAGAGCAGGCTGCATGTTGTCTTACTCCATGTCGCCACTTCCTGCCCCTCAGCATTTACTACCTAAAGTGGCTGTCTCCCTCTCCCTAATAATATGGCTGGCACAGCTGTTAAGTATGTCAAATGAAATGTGTGGGGCTTACTTCTGGGTAGACATGGTCAAGAGGACTGCACTTTTAGGCCTAAATGTAATTGCTAGTTCCAACCAGAATAGTGCCATTCAGTCATTTTCAATTTACCATTCAGCAATTCATTCAATCAAACAAATTATTCTACATGGGACTAACAATTGGGTTGGGCCTTAGTCTTGTCTTCTCTGTATTAAAATTTCCCTGTTGCTTTAGTCTTTCTTTGTAAGGAAGGTGCTCTGAATCCTTTGATCATTTTGACTGCAGAGTTCATATTCTTCAAGCAAAGAGTAGCTCAAACTAGGTTGTACTTTGATATTTATATAAAAGGAGCACCAGTAGGGTGTTTCTTTTTGTCAGTCCCTTTCCTAACAATGATTAGTATGGAATTGCCTTTTTCATATCTCCCACACACTCAGTTCCATTGAGCAATCCATCCTAACCTCAAGATCTCTCTTCTAGTTAGTGATCGTGTGTTTGTGCACGCACGTGCACGTGCAGTGGTAGGACTTTGGGCCCATTGCCCAAACACCTCTCAAGGCAGTTTCTACTGCCATGTCCCAAATGAGAGTGCAAAAATACAGTCTGTTGTTCTAATACACATCTTTTTTTTAAGGTTCTAGCAGTTTTCATCTCCACCAAGTCTCAGTCAACCACTCAAGATCCAGCTATCCCAAAACACTTTGCATTATAAAGGGGATAGCTCATAAGAATGTATTATTGCTCTGAAAGTCTACCACCACAAGTCCAATTTCCACAAGTTGCCATTGAAATTGAAGCCAATCATGGATGGAAGGTTGTGTAGGATGGCAAATGACATCATTAACCTTGTTAAAAGAGTGTTGGGACTTCAGGCTTGTTAGTCTTGGATATTTTACCTTGTTAGGCCTGGTTAGTTATAGAATCAGTTGGAAGAGACCCCATGGGCCATCCAGTCTGACTCCCTGCCATGCAGGAAAACACAACCATTCCCAACAGATGGCCTTCCGACCTCTGTTTAAAGACCTCCAAAGGAGACTCCACCATTCTCTGAAGGAGTGTGTTCCACTGTCAAACAGCTCTTACAGCTCTTACTGTCAGGCTGTTCTTCCTAATTTTGAGGTGGAATCGCTTTTCCTGTAATTTGTATCCATTGCTCTGGATCCTATTCTCTGGAGTAGCAGAAAACAAGCTTGCTCCATTCTCAATATCCTTTTTGACTTGTGGTATCCAGAACTGGATGCAGTATTCCAGGTGAGGCCTGCCAAGCCAAAGCATAATAGAATGATACTATTACTTCCCTTGATCTAGACACTATACTTCTCTTGATGCAGCCTAAAATCTTATTGGCTTTTTAGCTGCCATGTCACAGTGTTGACTCTGTAGTCCTACCTTACTTTAAAGCAGATTGGAGGAATGGCTCTTCAAATGTTGTTGGACTGTCGTTTTCATCAGCTGTAGCCTCTGCTGCCAATAGTGAAGGATCATTTTAAATCAGGAACTTGGACATGAAACCCAGTGGATGACCTTGGGTGAGTCATATGCTCTCAGCCTCAGTGGAAGACAATGGCAAATCTTGCCAAGAAAACCCCATGATAGGGTCTCTATAAGTCAGACCATACGTCAACAACAACAATTGGGCAATATTCCTCCCTCCAGATATTTGGACTTGCAGTTCTGTTCATCCTCACCCGCTATGACCAATGGGAAAGGGCTGTGGGAACTGTAGTCCAAAACATCTGGGCAGATAAAGGTTTTCCATCTCCATTTTAAAACTTTGTGTGGGGGTTATTTGGTAGCTTACTTGGCTCTTATATTTACTAGCACAGCATCTTCATTAGCTGGCATGAATTCCAACTGTTATGAACTTTTTAAATAGCTTCCAAATGTTGTGGAGACATTTGAACCTTTTGACTCTTCCTTTCCGCTTCTTTTTAATGGGTTTCATCATTCTTGAGACATTTCCTCTTTTGAAATCTTATGCAAGTGCTTTGGACTTTCTTGGCACGTTTCCACAGATCTTTATGTCAATGTTCAATAGGACTGTCGTCACTTTTCCCAATTGGTTCAGCAATCTGCAGAAGTGTTTCTTAATTAACCAGGCCTATCTTGGTGCCATGATCTGGTTCTTATAAAACCACATTAATTAGGGCAGCTTTGGGCAACATGTGCCCCCTGGCTGTTTTTTCAAGGTGCCCCTTTGCCATCGCTGTTTTGATGTTGTGTGCTTTCAGGTCATTTCCGACTTATAGATACCCTGAGGTGACTCTATCATGGGTGTTCCTGGCAAGATTTGTTCAGCAGGAGTTAGCTCTTGCTTTCCTCTGAGGCTGAGAGAGTGTGACACATCCAAGGTCACCTAATGGGTTTTCATGGCTGAGTGAAGCATCAAATCCTGGTCTTGAGAGTCTTACTCCAACACACAAACTACTTTTACCATACTGGCTCCTGCCATTGCTGTTGTCGTTATTTAATTCTTGCTGCAACAGTGGTGGCATACATCCATGTAGTTTCCCCCCCTTTAAAACAGAACACACATTCTTCACACCTAGCTTTTAAAAGTGGAATCACGCTGTCAGTAATGCAATTCCTATTATAAAAAAAAAAGTTGTGGAAGATACATACACTGTTTTGAAGGCAAAAAACCCCAACACCCCACTTATTTTTCCTACTGCATCTATGGAAAATTAAGCTGCCTTATCCTTCCAGTAAGTCTCTGCTGATGTTGCCCACTCTTAGCTGGAAATGTTGTCTCTTTGTTGTGAGCAAAGCATGTATTTTCCACGTCACTGTAACAGTTTGGATGACTTCCTGATCTCTTTGTCCATCTCACAATAATATTTAGCTGGGATAGAAGTAGATAATAGATGCCCAGTACCTGGCCTAGTGTCACCAGCTGGCATTCCTGGGAAGCTGCCAAGGACTCAGCAATGCTGAAGCTGCATCCCTTTTCCCGGCACTCCAAATAAGCTCCCCCGCAAAAAAAAAAGAAACACCACTACAATTATCCACAGTGCTGTGGAGCAACACTCTGGGGTGTAATGCACAATCATGCTTATTAGGAGGAACATGACTTCAGCCTCTGCCATCATTTTGTTACAGTAGGGTGTGCACACCCATCCCTTGCCTCTGGCAGAAAAAAAGAAAGAAATATAGGAATGACTAGTATAGAAGTCCTGCCAGCATGGGAAGACCCAACAGTGCAGCCCTGTTGAGCATTCCATCACATTTGGAGATGGCCCTGCCCAATACCTGATAGTATTTGTAGCTTCCACCAACCACAATTTTGAGGAGGATTTTGATCCTCTTTAAATTTTTCTCATCTACCATACTCCATGCTTTTTTTAAACTTAAAAAAATCTAGCTTCAGTACACTCTTACCTGTTCTTTCTATGGAGTCTATTATTGTTGTGGATCTTCAAGTACTTACCAACTTAATGGCAACTCTAAAGCAAATCTATCACAAGGTTTTCTGAGGCTGAGACTCGTCCAATGTCACCTAGTGGGTTTCTATGCCTGAGCAGGGAATCAAACCCTGGTCTCCAGGGTCATAGTCTAATGTTCAAACCCATTGCCAGAGACAATATATATGGACAATATAGCTCATTTATTTTCCCTCATCCATCAAATTTCTAAAATGTCCCCCTTATCTATACATAAAATCCTCTGGATCCCACATCTTGAAATATAGAATGTAAACACATGTTGGGAAGCATCAGCTCAGACAGACAGAAACATGCATGTTCCCAACACGTATTTCCAATACTTTTAGTGTGATGTAGTTATGGGGCAGCTGGCCACACATGCAACCCATCTGTGCATTCAATTTTGTATGTGCAATGTAGTGTATGCAAGAGAACATGCATAGCTTTCAAAGAGATAGCCATGTTTGTTCAGAATGAAATGTAAAAAGAAGGGGTGAAGGAATCCAGCAGCACATTTGAGACTAGTTGATTTTAGCATGAGTTTTTTATAGAACTTATATGAACAGAAGCTGGAATGCCCCAATCTGACATCAAGCCTATAATCTGATCATTTAGCCCCTTCTCTTTGAACAGAGAATTCTGTGTAGACAGTGCTTGGGAAAGTTATTTTAAACTACAACTCCCAAGTTGATACATATATTTATTTTATTAGTTGCATTTGCAGCCTTTCTGCTAATAAAATCAAAGTGATGTATGTAGCTTTCCCCACCTCACTTTATTCTCTCAACAATGCTATGAGGAGGGTAAGCAGAGCCATATTCCCTAGTGCAGTGGTTGGCAAACTACAGCCCGCGGGCTGAATCCGGCCCGCCGAGGCCTTGGGACTGGCCCTGGCCCGGTCCTGCCGCTGATTGCCACTCACACCGCAGCTTCCACGCCACTCCGGGCGCCCGTGGGGTCTCGCTGCCCTCCTCCACCGCGCATGGCGGTGCGGAGGAGGTGGAGGAAGAGGAAGGCAGCGAGGCCTGGGGTGGAGGAGGTGAAGGTGGAGGCAGCGCCTCCTGAGCGCAACTACGCCACCCTCCCCGCCTCCCTGCGGCCTCCTCTCTCCTTCTCGTCCTCTGTGGAGGCTGAAACCTCCGCACAGGCCGGGAAGGAGTGCGCGGGGCCGCCGCCGCCGGCCTCCTCCTTTCTTCTCAGCCTCTATGGAGGCCGAAGCCTCTGCAGAGGCCGAGAAGGAGCATGCGGGGCCGCCGGTGATTGCCGCGATCACCGGCGGCCTCCTCCTTCCTTATTTAATTATTTATTTTTGGGCTTCGGCCCAACAGTTGTCTGAGGGACAGCAACCCGGCCCCCGGCTCAAAAAGGTTGCCTACCCCTGCCCTAGTGGTTCCCCAGTGAATTTCTTGACTCAGGGCTTTATCACATGAGGCTTTTCTCCTACTAAAATAGCATTGTCTCTAAATATGCTATGCAGTTGCTATACTCTCTTTCTGATTGCGCATTAGGGAACCTTTTTGGGATTGCAGCCTTCATTCACACATCACTTGGGATTGCCCACCCAGTACCTCAAAGACATTATCCCTGCCCCTTTTCCAGTTTAGAACACATGCACAGAGATACCCCCCCCCCCACTGGAATATAAATGAAAACAGACATGTTTACTGTAAAAAGTCCCTTTTCCCTTAAAAAGGGGGGCTTTCTGATTGGAAAAGATCAAATAAGTGCTTTTTAAAACTCTTAACTTAATTTTTTAAACTTAAACTTTTAAACTATAAGACTCTTTTCACTTCTTTTTCCAGGCATATGTGAGTGTGTGTATGTATGTGAGAGAGAGATTGGGAGAGAGAGAAAGAGAGAGAGGAGTTTATCACATGGGAGGAATTTCTCTTAATTTCAAATGAAAAGAAAGTGGGGCCAGAACACATTCATGTGAATTTGCTATTTCAGCGAATTTACGTGAATTCGAATTCCATTCGAACTGACTTCCCATTGCCTGAACATAGCTTGCCATTGCCCGAAATTGCATGTGGTAGTCTATCACGCAATAACGTTAAACCCCATGATTGCGTTTGGATTGCCATTGGAATATACTTCCAATTTCCCTTGTCTGATAATGTCCAGAGACTCCAGAACAGGGTAGTGCACAAACTTTTGGCTTCTCTGGCAAGCTCCAGTTGTGGGGGCGGTAATTCACTAATGGGTTTTTTTTCTATAAAGAAAACAAGTTTCTCAGTTGAAAGGAATTCAAATTGAAATAAAATTGAAATTTCCACCCCTTCTCCATTTCACCTAATCACAAGGCACCTAAGCTGTACCCTAACCACCCAAAATCAGCATTAAAGTGCAATTGAACTTTCGTGCTAGAAATCATAGCAGAAGAGTAGCAGGAAAGGAGATAATTAATAGATTTTTTGTGTTAAAAAGAAGAAACACTTTCAAAATGATCTCCCACTTGAGAACAACAGAAGAGGGATGGCATCATGTGATGAGTCCCAACTAAAGATGCTATTATCCTGTTGTGATCTTGAGCAAATCACACACTCTCAACCCCAGAAACTCCCATGATAGGTTTACCTTAGGGTTGTCATAATTCAGAAACAACTTGAAGGCATACAACAACAAATTGCAATTTACCTGCCTTTTGTGATAATGCTCTCAATGTATCTCCAAAATCCAACTCCAGCACTTCAATCACTAGACTACTCTGATTATTATGTGTATGTTCAGATTTCTGGTTATTTGTTTCCTATCTGCTTGGTGTTTTTTTACACCAATTTTTACATTAAAGATGATTCTTGATTTTGAAACAGTGGGACTCATTAACCCCAACACTCGTTTTATTTGCTGTGAATTACTTTTGGTATTCCAAAGAAAGAAACATTTTAAAAGAGAGAAAGCAGAGGTCTATTTTCTCTTGTTATTTCTGAGGCACCAAGTGTATATAGCTGGCTGTCCACATTTGCGGCTTTGACTTTTGCAGATTTGATTATTTGAGGTTTTGATTAATATGTTCTCTCTAGGAATCTCTGGGTCTCTAGCACAATCTGCTGGAAATTGATCTTAGAGTTGTGCTGGGGAATCTAGAAGTTCCTAGAGAAAATATTTCTCTAGACATTTGTAGGTCCTCCAGCATGACTTCTGACAAATGTTGACCATAGAGTTGCACTGATGGACCTGGATATTCCTAGAGAGGTGTTCATTTAGGTAAAAAAGAATAGTGGTTTTTTTATTTGAGTTTTTTCCACATTCATGGGGGTCCTTCGCCCCTAACATCAGTGAATGTGAAGGAACACTGTATTTAGAAATAGAAGTGTTAATGTAAACGAATAACTCACAAAGAGCTTCAAAATGTTACTTTTAGGCCTGTAGCATCAGAATCCCCCAGCCAGAATGACAATAATTTGAGGATGTGGGGAGTTGTAATACCCAAAGTAACTTTTCCAAGCTCTGAACATGACAATGAAGGAAAATTCTATTTTGAATTATAGTTGTACCATATTTCCATCAACTGTGGTCTAAGGATTAGGGTAATGGACTAAGACTTGGGAGTTACACAAAGAGTCAGGAAATTCACTGGAAACCAGTGGAGAGGTTGTTCACAGTCTTTCCTTCCCCACAGGTTTGTTGTGAGGATAAAATAAAACCACATCCATTACCTTGAGTTCATTGGCAGAAAGATAGGCTATAAATGCAACTAATAAATATATGTACAAACCACACACAAGCACACCAAGTAAGTTAGACTAATGAAGCTGGGTAAATTCTCTTAATTCCAACCTTCAGGGTTTAAACCCACATTATCTGTGACAGATCAAACCAATCTTAGAAAGTCACAAAATATTATCAAGAGGTTGCCTGCACCTATTTAAGACGTTAGAAGATTGAACAGTATTTTGGCGGCCTACTTATTTCCCTTGAGTGCGCAGCTAATTGCAAAGCTGAAGCACAAGTTCAGAAATTTGCCCTTTTTTCAGACAATGTTAGGTGTGGTGAGCTATTATCTACAGCATGAATTTGGAACCAGATTTGAACCAGTTTAACTGTCAGGTATTCCTTCAGGGGAGTCTGAGAATTCATTCAAAAACTGATAATGCTCAAGAGGTACAATAATATCTAAAGGTACCCATACAAAACTAGGGTTCTAATGACTGTTGTTGTTGTTGTTATTGTTGTGTACCTTAAAGTCATGGCGACCCTAACCCTACCCTATCAGGGGGTTTTCTTGGCAAATTTCTTCAGAGGGAGTTTGCCATTGCCATCCTCTGAGGATGAGAGAGTGTTACTTGTTCAAGCCATCCATGAGTTTACATGGTTGAGATGCTATTTGAACCCTGGTCTCCAGTCACAGTCCCATACTCAAACCACTACACCATGCTAGCTTTAAAGACTACATTAGAATAAGTCATGATAATGGAATGGGTACAAATTTGCAGTCTAGATCATGGAGGGGCAAAGTGTAACCTTGAGGTTGCAAGTGGCCCAAAAGGTTTTGTTGTGGCCAACTTTCTTCTAGACTCCCCAAAAATGGACTCTAGCCAAAAATGGTGGATTGCCTCTCCCAGAACATCTAGAAGCAGTTCACCTTTCAAACAGATCACAGGGGGCTATACTCTTTGATTTTTTAAAATGCGAATGTCCATTTTTCAAACCAGTAGAGGGTGCGGTCACTTCCAGCTTAGGGGCATGTGGACAGTACCTCTGACTCTTGCAATAGCCGGTTGTTTGAGTGTTGGACCTGAAATCTGGGAGGCCAGGGTATGAATTCCTAATCAGATAGCAAACCCCCTTGGGCAAGTCACCCTCTTTCAGCCTTGGAGGAAGGCATTAACAAACCTCTGAATAAATCTTGCCAAGAAACCCCTATGATATGGTCACCAAGAACTAAATATAGAGACTGAGAGTCAGTGTGGTGTAGTGGTTTGAGTGTTGGATTAGGACTCTGTGAGACTAGGGTTCAAATGTCAACACAGCCATGGAAACCCACTGGGTAACCTCGGGCAAGTCACACACTTTCTTAGCCTCAAAGGAAGACAATGGTGGGGAAAAACCCTCTAAAATCTTGCCAAAAAACCCATGATAGGATTGTCAGAAATGACTTGAAGGCATACAACAACAGTAACAACCTGTGTATCATGTTACCCCTCTTGCCATCCTTTCTCTTACCCAGCTGTAAAAAGTACAGGAGTCTTACAATGGACACAAAACCCTGAACACTGATTGTAATGTAATTAGCAAAATCCACTGAATTCCTCACAGCTATGAATGGATCAATGTTAATAATTCATACAGCTAGATGGATTTTATTGTGGATTGCCTCTAGGAAATGTACCATTATACCTTATACCTGGATTTATGATTTATTCTGCTTTAGGATAACTTTTATAGCAAATTGCTGTTGTTGCTTTGCTGCTGGATGGTGAGGATACCACAATAGCAATAATCACATTTCCTGAAATTCTTAAAAGTCAATAGATTCAGCAGACTATATGGATTGAAATGCTGGACTAGACTCTGGTAGACCAGGGTTCAAATCCCCATTCAGCCATGAAACCCACTGTGTGACTTTGGGGAAGTCACACTCTCTCACCCTTAGAAACAGCAATAGCAAACCTTCTCTGAATAAAACTTGCAGGGAAAACCTTACTATAGGGTTGATATAGGCTGAAGTTAGTATGAAGGCACATAGCAACAAATGGCTCCTGGAGTGTGCCACAGACAGACAACTGGCCTCTGAACTTGCCACAGTTGCTGACCTTCTAATCTAGACAGATTATAACACAGTGCTTGCCTCAAATTTTATACATTCCACTTTTTCAGTTGCTTTGAAAATGTCCCAATTTCTCTTGTCTCCTCCCACTTCCCCCCTTTGTTTTCAGATGCAAACTACGTTCAAAGTGGCAATAGTAGTTTTTTCTCAATTAACTCACTTTTGAGGGGGAGGAATCTTGCCTCTCCTTGTAAACTCAGGTAGAAGCAAGCTGCTGCAGTCTCCTAGCTTGTGTATACTTCTTCATTAATCACCTTTGCCATCTTGGACACACTGTGCCATTCCTTGGACACATGTGTCCTGATTTTTATTTGTGAAAAGTTGGAGGGCATGCATTCAGGCAGGAAAACTGAAGGGTAAATTATTTATCTAGAAGCATTTGGTGTTGCCAATGACAGCCCACCTCTCTTAAGCTTAGTTTCCTGAATTCATTTCTAACTTGACATCAAACATTTGTTTGGCAGGGACTCACCATGTATTAAAATTTGTGGAGCATGACAAGTAGTTATCAAACACTGTTTTAACAAGATTGCTTTCCTTTCAGTGGTGTCACTCTCATATAGTAAAGAGAACCTCCCATCAACTTCAGAGATTGATTCAAAAGACAGAAACTAAGTTGCTCTGCTGCCATCACTTTCTGTTCAAAGTATCTAAGAGAGTAAGAGGAGAGGGAAGCAACTGTTTGCAGTCTAAGCCTTGTCACTAATGATCTTCTTGCAGTTACCCCTCGTATCCCCAAAGTGGCCCTATGCCATCAATTAGTAATCTAAATTGTAACAGCTAATCAGAGCATGGAAGCATTAGAGTTTTGTTTTTTACTCCTAGGTAGCATTGCCCATGGACATGCTCACTACTGGATTCCAGGCTTTGTATATAAAGCATGATGGAAATTCACAACAAGGAAGTTTGGTGGCTGGAATCCCTTACCAGACATCAGGCTCATTCGGGAAAAAGCACCACTCACTCATCATTAAATATAAAAGCAAAAGTAGAAAAGGTGTTTCCCTTACACTGCACATTTCAGTCACAGTCAGGAAAGTCAAGACTATGGTTAGCTGGTGGCAAGGATCAATCAGAAGGTGGCCACCCTGACATTTCTTGCCAGCCCTGCTCTAGCAAGGGTGTGATGTCTTTTCAATATAATAATGGTTTTGATCCCTGTTATTATTGCACTTTGTAGTGGGAAGCATTTTATGTTCCAACCAATTATTAAAGTTCCCCTTCATGAGCCTCTGGGTTTAATTTGGGAGGCACTGACATGAAATTCCAATCTGATAAGAGCTTGTGAAGCACAGTAGGTAAAAGACTAAGCTACAAATCAGAAGCCTATGCTTTGGATCTTGTAACTCCCATGAATTCACTGACTAGGATCCAAAACACACTGCAAAAATAATCCAATTTTAGAGCACTTAACTGCCCTGGCTCAATGCTAAGGAATTTTGGGAACTGTAGTTTTCTGAGACATTTAGCCTTCTGAGAGGTCTGATGCCTCAATAAACTATAATTCCCAGAATTCCCTAGCACTGAGCCAGGGCAGTCAAAGCAGTCTCAAACTGGATTATTTCTGCAGTGTGTTTTGGCCCTAGATTAATTTAGGCAGGCTTTTCACTTTCAGCCTTGGTTCCTCCACTGGCAACATTATTGTTCTTGTTTGTGTGCCTTCAAGTCATTTCCAACTTATAGCAATATAGGGTGAAATAATGACTTACTTATCGTACTTTTAAAAATGATTACTAGTCAATAACGAGTATGAAACACCTTGTTGCACTATAAAACATCTGGAGTATGTCTTATTACTGTAGTCATTATTAGTTTTCTTTTAATCTTATGCTAATTTGAAAAAGGAGATTTGAAAATTCAGTCTATTTATATATTACAGTACTCTAATAAAAATATTTATATCCTGCTAGTGAGTCTTCAACATAGGCTTCTACTCGTTACTGTAAATAATTGACAATGTCAGCCCACAGTTACTTGTGTCTGTCACAGGAAAGCCTTTATCATGCTTTATCAAAAGATGTTCAATAGTCCCTCTGTTGAGCTGTATAATGTGTAAAGCTAGATTTTTCTCCTTAATTTCCTTATTTCTTTGCATACACAGTAAATTATCAGATCTGCAGTCACAGGTTGTTTTATAACATGAACCAGAAGAACAAGCTTCTTGGTTTTAGCGGCATGAGTTAATGCCAGCAAAATGAGAAAAGGCTTGTGTAGGCAATTTTGGTTTTGAAGCCAGGAAGTAATCTCTGCTTCTCTTTCAGTGATGAGACAGAATCTCTTGTGATCATCATAATCATTCCCACATAGTGAACTCATGTTGGCTGAGTGAAAGCAAAATTGCTGATATGTGTTAATATGTGTTGTTACATTAGCATTGACTTAGGGTGACTCTATGGAGATTCTGTTAGCAAAAAGAGGGTGTTCAAAACATAAAGGTATCAGCTTCCACTGCTGGAAAGGGAAGAGTTGCATAATTATATATACTTGTAAAGTGATAGAAAAAAAGAAATTTTTGAAAATTGCAAATCATTGTGATCAGAACTTCCAGGATTCATGAAATGCAGATGTTAGTAGAGCTTATAAAGTTTTTTTTAAAAAAACCACCTCTGGAAGGCTGATATTCTCTGCTTTTGCCCTGTTAAAATCTGGAGTTGCTCCATCAAGTTTCTCTCTGGAGATGATGCATAAAGAAGCAAATTAGCCAGTCAAATAGTCCTCTTTGAGGGATGGATATCTAAAAATGTCTCACAGCAATGAAGACGTTGTAGGTGGTCTTCTTGATAGCTTTCAATTCAAAACTATTCTGACTTTGATGGCCTTTTTAAATGAAATGATATCATTTGGCCCATTTATTACCAAAGCATTTTCATAATATTAAACTTGGACTTTCTGTATTATTCTTTGTTTTCATTGTAAGTGGAAAGAAGTTTACACAGCTGCATTCAAAAATATTAGGTCTTGCTGAGAAAATATGTGCTTCGTTTCCTAGCCAGTTCAAATCACTTGTATTTAAAACTATTTGGGTTACAGATCTAAATATACACTTCTAAGAAGTCCCAGAGATCTCAGTAGGACTTCCTTCTGAGTAAATACACATAAGAGAGCATTCTGTTCCTGGGGATGGCCTACTTTAAGTAGATACTAGCTCACTTTAAGTTGTGGGAATAAAAGCTAGCCTGTTCATCTATTTGTAAAGGACTGTAAGATACCTATCTCAAAAAAGTGCAAATTGGGAGGTTTCTGAGGGCTCTGAAGTGAGTGGAGCTGAGGCTTTATGGCACTTCAAAGGCCAAAGTTTTGTTTGAAGACATCGGTGTCATTTCTGAGATAGCTATCAAGCATTAACCTCTCCCAAATCTTTCTTGTCAGCTTTGCCTTGCAAGTTTTCCCAGAAATCATTGACATCTGCCAGTCCTATAGAGAACACAGGTTCTGTTAAGCATACAAGCATACAAACTGTTTAAGAGGGTATCTAGCACAGAAATAATGTTAAGCTAGCACAGCCTGGAGGAGATAGTACAATAGCAGCTTGGGGCAACAAAACAACTGTTTACTTTCCAGAAATGTGGAAATGTCCAAGTTGCTGCCATTGGTGAGGAATACAGGATATGACTTTATATAAAATCAGACCATTGGGCCATCCAAGTTTGGTAATACTGTATCTACCATTAGAGATGGGCAAAGTCCAGTCCTCAAGAAGTTGTTGGACTGAAAGTCATGGAAGCCCTAATCCTAGTTACAGCAATGAGGATGGTGGGGGCTGTAATCCAACCACATCAGCAGGGCCACCCTTTTGTCCATGCTCTACCTGTATTGATGAACAGCGGCTGTCAAGACAGGATTCATACAATCATAGAGTTGGAAGAGACCACAAGGACCATTCAGACCAACCCCTGCCATGCAGGAATTCTCAATCAAAGCATACCCAACAGATGGCCATCCAACCTGTTTAAAGACCTCCAGGGAAGGAGACTTCACTTTAATCCGACGGAGTGTGTTCCACTGTCGAACAGCTCTTACTGTCAGGAAGGTCCTCCTAACATTGAGGTGGAATCTCTTTTCCTGTAGCTTGCATCCATTGCTCCGGGTCTTTCTCACTGGGGCAACAGAAAACAAGCTTGCTCCATTCTCAACATGACACCCCTTCAAATATATAAACATCAGTATGACATCCATTCAAATATTTAAACAAATGTTGATTATCTGTTTCCCAGGGATTGAACTTGAGGCCCTTTGAATGTATCTCTTACTCTTATGTAAGGCATTATCTCTTACTCATACAAGAACAATTCTGTATATAAAATGGTTAGGTTCCAGTTAACTTATCCCACTAAGAGAATAGTTTTCATCAGTGGAATGAAGAAGGGATGAAAATCCCCTTTATCTTTCCTTTACAGGCCACTTTGTTGTTGTGTGCCTTCAAGTCATTTCTGATTTATGGTGACCATGAAAAAACCCTCTTATGGGATATTCTTGGCAAGTTTCTTCAGAGGGGGTTTGCCTTTGCCATTGCTATTCTCTGAGGCTGAGGGAGTGTGACTCGCAGTCCCTTGTGCACTCTCCAAATTCTGTTCTAGACTGCTGCCCTCCAGAACTGATGTTGGGCAAACACAGGGGGACAGTACAGTAAGGTGTCAAGATTTCACCCACAATCATAGTGCCTACACACTTTATCAGCAAACAGTTTTTCACATCTTAAAAACTATTAATAGGAGAACAGTTTCAGGGTGACGCAATTTAGATTGGGGAGATGTTACTTAGTAGGGTGTG
This sequence comes from Sceloporus undulatus, assembly GCF_019175285.1. Taxonomy (NCBI): domain Eukaryota; kingdom Metazoa; phylum Chordata; class Lepidosauria; order Squamata; family Phrynosomatidae; genus Sceloporus; species Sceloporus undulatus. Next base: position 212,484,964 of record NC_056525.1, on the reverse strand, counting down.
AAGTAGATTGACAATTGCTAAATGATAAAATACTAGCCTGTTTCCACACTTCTGCTCTTGGGATCCCATCTTTAGGTTTTCGCTATACAGGTTTCATACAAAAACTAGACTAGTTCACCATAATTTTCTATCAGCCTTATTCTCCTGTACTAACATTTTGGATAAATGCAACTTTCCATAACTCCTGGCATACACTCGGCCAATGGCCAGAATAGTTTCTGCTGCTTCTTTCTATTAATACTACTTTTTTCTCCTTCTTCCAGAATTAAGACAGCTTCAGTTCATTTTTCAGCAGCCATTCTGGGTGGAGGATTCTTGAAGTTTCTGTCCAAAGTAATTTTCCAAAATGTTGGTAGAAGGGGGTTTCTTTTTAATGTCAGGAGACCAGCCTTGTGGTGTGACTTTAATGGATCTCAAAACTCCCAGACATAGGACAAAAACACCAAACCAGCAAGAAGATATTGAGAGTAACTGATGTTTAGAGCACCATACTATTTCAGTAGTTGTGTCCCCAAGAATTACAGAGCTTAATGCCCTCTATTACATAATCCCTTAACATTTTATTCCTCCCACCTTTCTATAAACAGAGCAATTATACCTCATTTTAGAATAAAAGGGACCCTTCTGGGCCTAAAATAAAAGAGGTGTGTGTGTGTGTGTGTGTGTGTGTTTAAAAATGGTAAAATTGATCCTTGCACCCCAGGGGGCAAAAAGATTAGGAGCCCTTGAGACCACAAAAACAACCCTGGGGATCTGCAAGTGACCCAGAGACCACAATTTCCATTCCCTTAGATTAGCCAAGAGTTGTGCATACTTAAAAAAGGAATAAAAAACAAAACTGCTGCAATTCCATTTTATTATGTGCCTTTTAGTAAACTATGATTTATGCTGACCTCATCATGTGGTTTTCTTTCCAGGATTTATTCAGAGGAGGTCTGTCCTAGGCTTCCTCTAAGGCTGACAGTGTGACCTGACCAAAGTCACCCATTTGGTTTGCATGGCTGAGCAAAGATTTCAACCCTTTCCAGAATTCTAGTCCAGAAGGCAAACCACTACACCACTCTGGCTCTCAATACTGCAGTGGTCTTTAAAGAGCCAGCACAAATGTATGGTGCAAACAAGCCTGGACAACTATGTACAGTTACAGCCATTAAAGCCCACAAAGGACACCGTAGAGGTCAAGGTCCAAAGGTAAGTAAAATTATCAAGGGACTGGAGTAATTCCAGTGTCAGGAAAGGTTTCACAATTTGGGGTTATTGAGCTGAGGAAAAAAACAGGTAAGGAGAGGCATGCAAGAAGTATATAAAATTCCACTTGGCTTGGACAAAGTAGACAGGGTCTTTTTCACACCATGCTTAAATTTAGAATTCACTGTCACAAGATAACGGTGATAGCTACCAACTTGGACATCTTCAGATGTGGATTAGATACATTCATGGACTGTAGGGCCAATAAGAGTAAAGATGGTTATATATCCCATATCAAAGGAAGCATACCTCTGTGTATAATTTGCCATAGAATATGTGATGGTGGGTGCAGTTGCACTTCTGTCTTGCTGGTGGATTTCCTATAGGCAACTGATTGGCCAATATGTGAACAGATAGACCTTTCATCTGTTCCAGCATGATCCTTACTATGTTCTTGAAAGAGTAAGTTATCACACATTAAGACTTGGGCATATGGTCCACTCTCTCTCTAGTCTTTGAATAATCCCATCAGTGTGTTTTATGTGGTTTCATCAAAAAGGTTTTCACTGAACCCCACACTCTTAAGAGATAGGTCTAAACATCCAGCTCAGAGAATGCTATAAGCCAAAAGGAACAAGGTGCTTCAAAGCCAGTGTGCCTGTACAGGCACACAAATACTCTCTGTACAAGCAGAAATTAGGTAATCAGGGATCATTTATAAACTTTCACATTCTCAAATTCCATGCAATTTTCATCACCAAGGCACCAAGACAAACAATGTTCAGAAACCTGTTCGATTTCATTATCAAATTTGCTTTTAAAATTATGATCCCCATCTTAAAAAAGAGCAGCAACAGAACACATTACTTGTTCTTTCAATTGACCAAACATAGATCATCTCCACAGGATAACTGTTTTGTTCTGTTTTGTTTTATTATGAGGCATTTCTGAATTGCACAGTTATGTCTAAGGCATTTGCAAAAGAACTAACTTGAAAAAATGAAGATGGTTTTTCTGGCAAAACATGACCGTACCAAATTTACAAGGAACAAATCTATATAAATTTACCTAAAATGATCCACGCTGCAAATTTTTCAAATACTTTCTTTTTGCCTTGAAAGAGGTTTCATCCAATGGAAGCAACAGATATTATTTGATCAAGTATATGTTTAATTGTTTTTTTGTGGGCTTTTTGAGCTATGTGGCTTGGAAGAGAGGTGTGTGTGTGTGTGTGTGTGTGTGTGTGTGTGTGTGTGTGTGTATACACACTATGTAACCCTGGGTAGGGAGGAGTGATTTCCATGTTAATCTGTGTATTGTTCTGTTGTTGATGGCAAGGCCTCGTCATTTGGAGCCATGGAGAAGAAGATCTGACTGTGTTCCTGAACCATCTGAACAACATCCACCCTAACATCCAATTCACAATGGAAAAAGCAAAGGAAGGAACACTGCCATTTTGGATGTCCTAGTCACTCGCATATCGAACCAACTTTGGGCCACACAATATACAGAAAACCAACATACACAGACAGTTACCTGCACAAGTACTCCAGCCATCTTCCAGGACAAAAAAGAAGCACAACACTGGTAGACTGGGAAAAACACATCTGTGAACCCCACTTCTTGGGAGATGAATTGAAGCACCTGAACAGGGCTCTACAGGCGAATGGTTATTCCAGCTCAGACATCAGAAGGGCTGCTAGACCTAGAAAAACCCAGCTGAGAGAAGACAAGCAACCACCCAAAAGGAAGGTATTTTTACCATACATTAAAGGGGTCACAGACAGAAGAGGGAAACTGGTGAGGAAACACAACCTCCAAATGGTTTACAAACCGACCAAGAAAATCCAGAAAATGCTATGCTCAGCCAAGGACCAGAGAGACCCTCTCACAGGCGCAGTAGTTTACAGCATACCATGCAGCTGCGGACAAGTCTACATAGGGACCACCAAACGCAGTGTGCAAACAAGAATCAAGGAACATGAGAGACACTGCAGATGGGGTCAGCCGGAAAAATCAGCAGTAGCAGAACCCATTATAAACCATCCTGGACATAAAATGTTGTTTGAAAACACTGAAATTCTGGTCCATGCCAACAACTATCATGTCAGAATGCACAGGGAAGCCATTGAAATCCACAAACCCCTGACACTTTCAACACAGGAAAGAGGAAACACTGAAAGTAAACAAGGTTTGGCTTCCAGTCCTGAAAAACAGCAAGATGAGGATTCAACACATGCAAATGAAAAACCACCCAGGGTCAGGGGTTTTCCCAGCAGACAATGATAACTAATTAAACAGATTCTTCTTAATCCTCTTTGCATATCCTCCTACCCTGAGGCCTGGCCATCAACAACAGAACAATACATGGATTAACATGGAAATCACTCCTCCCTACCCAGGGTCACACAGTATATATACCCACTCTCTTCCAGGCCAGCATTCTCTGAAGATGCCAACCACAGATGCTGGCATAACATCAAGAATAAACTCTTCTAGAACATGGCCACAAAACATAGCCCGAAACCCCCCAAAAAACTATGGATGCCAGCCATGAAAGCCTTCAACTTCATATAGGTTCAATTATAAGACAGAGCCTTGCATCAATAATTTGCTTAGGGACAGTAAAATGAGGAAGAGCTAACCCAGTCCTTGCAAACACAATCCTTGCAACAAACTGACACCATTTAATAGTTAAAATTGTAACCTTTAAATCACATTAGTCAAAAAGTCTAAACAAGATAATACCAGGGCCATTGGTTATGAAGATTTCAATCAGAGTTTATTTCAAGATAACATATTGCACATACAACGTATAGTATTTGGGGGGATCAGTTCTCTGTTAGGCCTTATCTGTAGCCTAGATTAATAAATTCTTCTTAATAATTAATATTTGTGTGGACAAATAAAGAAGTTGATCAACTCACTGGGACAAACAGAATTTAATATATTGAGCTCTTTTCCCAATTGAAGCCACTGGATGTTTGAATAATAACTACATTAGTTTTATCTTTAACCAAAGTTTCATAGAAATCATGTGTCAGAACCACTCTGGCTTCTGACCACATTCACTCCAAGTTTCCTTCAGTTATTGGTAAAGTCCTTGTCATCAAGAATGAGGAATTTGCAAGCCATTTTTCATGTGTTCATATTATACATGCTAACTATTCATTTGTTTGGTTTCAGGAACTCTTTTTTTGAGTCTTCTCTTGTGACACAAGTTCTTTAGCCATACACCGAGAGTTGAACGCCTGTAACATTTCTCTGATTGTTAAGTTGGCTCCTTTCATAATCAGCCTCTCACCGTCAACTGTAAAGAAAATGATAGTTTACATTTTTACAAAACAAACTTGTGTGTTTGGACAATAATTTTAATGTTTTAAGGTGCTTGTACTATAGTGATGCTTTCTAAAACTGAAAACAATCAACTGCATAAATATATTTATGACTACCAATCATTCTTTGCATTATGCTTTTCAAAACCAGAAATAGAGCATGGTGATAAAAAGAAAATCTAAGGCCAGGATCCAGAGATTACCCAAAGTACTTCAGCACTGCTATGACAGGTACAAAACAAACTGCAGAAATAATCTTGTTTGAGATCGCTTTAACTGCTCTGCATCAATGCTAGGGAATTCTGGGAACTGTAGCTTTGTGAGATATTATCTGTCAGAGAGCTCTGGGGACACCAGAAACTACAGTTTCCTGGATTCCCTAGCGTTGAGCCAAGACAGTTAAAACAGTCTCTAACTGGATTACTTCTGCAATCTGTTTTGGACCACAAAGAAATATTTGCACTCTCTAGCACTGTGTTCAGGGCCCAGGTATTTATATATCTTTGACGTGAGAACATGAAATTTGTCAGTTTGGACAATATCAGTTTTTTGTTTGTGCTGATCATGTAAACAAGTATACAGTTGGCTCTCCACATTTGCAGCTTTGACTTTTGTGGATTTGATTATTCACACATTTAATGAATATGTTCTTTCTAGAAATCTCTAGGTCCTCCAGCATGACTCTATAAGATGTTGACCATAGAATCATACTGGAACACCTAAAAATTCCTAGATAAAACCCTTCTCTGGGCATTTGTAGGTCCTCCAGTGCAATTCTATGGTCAACTTCTGCCAGATGTTGGCACAGAGTTGCAATGGAAGACCCAGAGATCCCTAGAGATGTGTTATCTTGGGTAAAAATAAAATAATAGGTTTTTTATTTGTTTTCCCCCCACTTTCATGCAGGTCCTGTGCCCCTAACCCCAGCGAATGTTGAGGGCCACCTGTATATGTTTCACAGACTTTTAAACTCTAGTAGTTATAACTAAAGAATAAAGAGAGACTAATCAAGCCTAGATCTATTTTATTCAGTACCATGCTTCCGTGATCTCTTACAGATCGTGGAAGTTACTGATAGTCAATTATAGTGATCACAGAACTTGTTATACATGGGATTATATCTATGGAAAGAAAGACAAAGAATTCTCCACCTTCTATCCAGTTTCCTGGGAATAAGCTCTACTGAACTCAGCAGGACCTATTTTTGAAATAAACATGTACAGGATTAGAAGTATGGGCACCACCACACATTACAAATAAAATGCTCTAAATCCATTTCTAACATAAACCTCTGAATCAATTAGATTTACATAATTGTTGATTTACCATTCAGTCAAGTCTACTCGAGCTGGAACTTGCAAATGAACAAGCTGCCTTGGGCCCTGACATCACTACAAATGTGCACCTGACACCCAAATGCTTTTTTGAAAGTACAATTACACCCTACATTTCCCATCAGAGTAGCTTCGTTTATATTTGTAACAACACTGGCTTCTTAAAAGCTACAGTGAGCCATCTAGTGGCATTAAGTTCTCCATCCCTTCCTTCAGTCTCTCAGATCTTTCCTGCTCACATGACAGGTCAGCCAATGCAGAAAGGAACAAAAAAGCAGACAGCAGAACAGAGTTACCACTTTGGAAGAGGCAACATAAAGAAGTCAATTTTTGCAACCTAGCTTTACTAAATTAAAGAAAAGGAGGCTGCAGCCAGGAGAGGGAAGTACTGTAATATGGAACGAATGATACTTCTAGTAGGCCCTAACCTAGTCATGATTAATTGGATGTATCACTGGGTCCTAATAACAAAAAACACTGCAGATCCCGCAGACCTGAAGTCTGTCCTTCCTAGAGTGTGGTCCGGTAATTGAAAGCAACCAGCTCTATAATAAAAACTGATGTACTGAATATATTTTAAAAACCTTCAAGAGATATGTTACATTGAGTGGACTCTTATATTTCGTAAAGTGTGGAAATGGTAGTGGTCAGAGAATGACTTAGAGCAAGATGGCCAAGTTCAATCATTCACATACAGTAAACTGCCACACATATTCTGCTGCATGTCACAGAAATACCATTTCCAGTTTGTTCAAATAACATTTCCCACTAAAACAAGGTGCCCAAGAGCAGGCATCCTGTATTAGAGAAGAACTGCACATGTGGCTGCATCTAGGATCAGTGCTTCACCTCTAAAATGCAGCACCTGTTCTCAGAGTATCTTGTTTTTGTTTGAAAATGTGCTTTTTGTATGTTCGTATTGCTGACTTTGAAACAGATGGCTGCGTGTATGTGTCTTCAAGTCACCTGTCTGCTTATGGCGACCCCCTGAATTTCATGGGGTTTTCTTAGGGAAGGAATACCCTGAGGTGATTTTGCCAGTTCCTTCCTCTGAAATATAGCCTACAACACCTGGTGTTTGTTGCTAGTCTTCTGTCCATGTACTAACCTTCTGTCCATGACTATACATCCAAGATCAGATGAGATCTAATGCTTTTCGGATATTTAGCTAGGGACACATAAATGATTTTGGGAACCAGCAGTGGTCCTCAGGCCCATATTGTTATCCCGATTCTGAAGCTATCAAAGGACCCCCGCTCCTGGACTTGGTTATAAAATAGGATTAGTTTCTTACCAAATGTGATGTCAATTACTGGTTCAGATCCATCATGTTTTATTTCTGTTTTCACATCACAGTTGACATTGGATGTGTATGCTTTCTTTACATGCAGGCACTGAAGGAAATTTCTGAAAAGAGGTTTTAGAAATACAGATGAGGCTGAATTTTGTCAACCAACTAGCTTATCTACTATTCTTTATAATATTTTGATAGAAATACAAAATATAAATAAAGAGGTTATTACTTTAAAGATAGCCCTCCCCTCAATATAGAGTATGAGATCAGGCACTGATTGTTGGGGCTCAAGCCCAAGAACAGATAAAGCAAGCTGTTGTTTTATTGTGTCTTGCTTTCCGATTTATGGTTACCCTAAAATGACCCTATCATGAGGGTTTCTTGATATGATGTTTTCAAGGGGAGATTGGCCATTGCCTTCCCTTGAAGCTGAGAATGTGAGTTTTATGGACAAGTGGGAATCGAACCTGGTCTCCAGAGTCCTAGGCCAACACTCAATCCACTATGCCATGCTGGCTTCTTACAACTCTGAAACACAATTAATTTAGCAAGTGATATGTTAAAAAGGAATAAGCCTTATATGTTTAAAACATTCAAATAGGAAATACCTAACTAAATTTTTTTTTGGTTTACGGCACAATACAATGATCACCGCCAGATTCCATTTATTTATGATGCTCAGTACCAAAAATTCAGAAAGCACGTGTCTTGTTTAATACGGGTCAGTTCATTAAAATTAAAAAATCATAGTATTGGAAGAGACCCCCAAGGACCACCCAGTCCAACCCCCTGCCATGCAGGAACTCTAAATCAAAGCATCCCCGACAGATGGCCATCCAGCCTCAGCTTAAAGACCTCCAAAGAAGGAGACTCCACTACACTCCGAGGAAGGACTGTGCTCCTCTGTCAGGAAGTTCCTCTGAATGTGGAGGTGGAGTCTCTTTTCCTGGAGCTTGCATTCAATGCTCCGGGTCCTAGTCTGGAGCAGCAGAAAACAAGCTAGCTCCTTCCTCAACATGACATCCCTTCAAGTACTGTATTGGAACAGGGCTATCATATCACCTCTTAACCTTCTCTTCTCCAGGCTAAACATCCCCAGCTCCTTAAGTTGTTCCTCATAGGACATGGTTTCCAGGCCCTTCACCATTTTGGTCGCCCTCCTTTGCACACACTCCAGTTTCTCATTGTCCTTTTTGAACTGTGGTGCCCAGAACTGGACACAATATTCCAGGTGAGGCCTAACCAAGGCAGAATAGAGTGGCACTATTACTTCTCTTGATCTAGACACTAGATTTTATTGATGCAACCTAAAATCGCATTGGCCTTTGTTAGCTGCCGCATCGCACTGTTGACTCATGTTCAACTTGTGGTCTACTTGGATTCCCAGATCCCTTTCACATGTTGTCTCCTTAAGCCAGGTGTCCCCCATCCTATATTGGTGCATTTCATTTTTCTGCCCTAGGTGCAGTACCTTACATTTTTCTATGTTGAATTTCATTTTGTTAGCTTTGGCCCAGCTTTCTAGTCTATTCAGGTCATTTTGAATTTTGATCAGGATCAAAATTCAAAATGACCTGAATAGACTAGAAAGTTGGGCCAAAGCTACTCCCCCTAGTTTGGTGTCATCTGCAAATTTGATGAGTATGCCCCCAATTCTGTCATCCAAGTCATTGATAAAGATGTTGAACAGCACTGGGCCCAGGATGAAAAGGAGCCATTGTTGAGCACCCTTTGGGTTCGGCCGGTCAACCAATTACAATTTGTCTTATATGTTTTATTTACTTAATTTTTTGTTTATTTAATGTTGTATACATTTCTCTTATTTGTGTACATGAAACTTTTAGACTCCACCATTTAGCCACAAAGGCTCCCAGAGCAGGTTGCGAAGATGTGCAAAAACGACAAATTACCACACTAGCAGTATATAGCCAAAGACTATTACTGCGCAAATGTGCAGATCTGGCAGATTAAAGGAGAGGCTGCAGCACAGAGCGCTATAATTTCCCCTACGCATCCTCATTTGAAGTGCAGCCCAACAACTGCATAGAACCGCATTTTCCACATTAGGGTTTCTGTATGTTTAACATGTGAGGTGCTTTACCAGCAACAAAGGCCATGGCACCCACACCTGTGGAATTACTGCCTGCTCTGACAATGATTGTAAGCCGTCCTGATAGCCTTTAGGGCTGAAGAGTGGGGTATCAATAATAATCACAATAACAATAATAAAGGCACAACAGCCAGACTGACAGAATGAGTATTGGATCTACTTAGATCTACTTAAAATGATGATGCTCTCGGGTATATTTCAAGATCAAGTAGGAGGAGCCTTGTTCTCAACCAATAAAGAATGCCTCTGAGCATACACCAAGGGCATTTCTCCCCCAACCAGAGTAACCACAGACTATCTTTCTCACCTGAGATTACAGGTATACCTCAGTTAACAAAGGTCCAAAACACTGCAGAAATAGTCCAGTTTGAGACCACTTTAAGTGCCCTGAGCTCAATGCTAGGGGATTCTGGGAACTGTAGTTTTGTGAGACACTTAGCCTTCTCTGCCAGAGAGAGAGGGCTCTAGTGCCACAATAAACTACAATTCCCAGGATTACCCCAGCACTGAGCCAGGGCAGCTAAAGCAGTGCCAAAGTGCATTGATTCTGCAGAGCAGATGGAGCTCTGTGGCTGAGTGGGGAGAGCTCCTCACTCACCTGGTGCTTTCCACCTTGGCCTCGAAAGGGCAGAATTGGACCAGGACGCTCTTCACCTGCTTCAGCGAGACTCCCGCCCTCTTGGGCAGAACGAACGCCATTTTCAGAGCGGGAAGGGAAACTCCACTTCCCACAAGCCCCCGCGCCGCCTGCAAAGAGGGCGGACCCTCGCGCACAGACCTCTGGGAAATGTAGTCAATCAGTCAAGATTAGAATTATACACACACACACACACACACACACACACACACACACATTATTTTCAAAATCCACTTAGCATCCATTTAGATCTCAAATGATTTTCCTAATTTATTATATATATATATATATATATATATATATTCAAAATACCTAAGCAACCATTTAGTTCTCCAACGATTTTCCTAACTGATTTTATATATATATATATGTGTGTGTGTGTGTGTGTGGTTAGTATGTGGATATTTTCAAAATTCCTTAGTAAACACTTAGTTCTCAAAGGGTTTTCCTAACTGATTATATTATATCATAGAATAAGAGATTAATTATATATATAATATTATATATATATAGATATATATATAAATTCCTTAGACCACTTACTACTCAAATTATTTCCTGATATATATAATATGGAAAACCTTTAAGGGATTTTGAAAATAATTATTATATATATATATATATATCAAAATTCCTTAGTAACCACTTCATTCTCAAACGATTTTTCATAATACTGATGGGTGTGTGTGATGAATTAGGAAAACCTTGAGATCAAGCGGATTCAAATGAATTTGAAAATAACATATATATCTATCATACTATATCTATATCTATATAGATATATAATAATTCAAAATTGCTTAGTAATTTATTCTCAAAAAGTTTCTAATTGATTATACACATACACACACACACAATTCGACACCGCTTTAAACTGCCCAGGCTCAAGGGTGTTTACAACAGAGCTTTTTGGAGGCTTTTGGCAGCTCAGTCCCAGATGACTGTCTTATCTCACATGATTGCTTTCTGTGGGGGGCTCTTACAGGCGTTTCTGCATTCAATCTGTACTGACTCCTCATTTTGGTGAATTCGGAACAAGTGAATTCACCAACAACCAAATCTGCTTCTAAGCTCACTTCAATTTCACTATGAATTGGTCTGATGTGGAAGATCACTCTGATGTCGCCCCGCTTGGCCCCCGCAATCCTGCTCCTTCATCCCCCTGTTCCCTCATCACACCATTTCGCCCCCTCTGCCACCCATCCATCATCCCCTGCCTGCTCCTTCATTCTGATCCTGGCTCCAGTGACCCCTGCGTCATCCATCATCCCCTGCTGCTCCTATCCCGATCCTGGCTCCAGTGACCCCCTGCGTCCTATCCCATCATCCCCTGCCGCTCCTTCATCCGATCTGGCTCCAGTGACCCCCTGCGTCCATCCATCATCCCGGGCCTGCTCCTTCATCCCGATCCTGGCTCCAGTGACCCCCTGCGTCCTATCCCATCATCCCTGCCTGCCCTCACCCCGATGAAGGATGAAAGTAAGGAGGGGGCAGGGAAGGAGGACAGCGCCAGAGCCCCATTGAGCAGTGCATAAGGGGCTGATTCAAATAGTGAACCCCTGGTGTGGAAACAATGTGCACCACCATGCTTTGCTTGAATCCTCTACACTGACTTGTCTGGAACGAACTGACTCCGCTTCCCCCTCAATTCGGAAGCACATGGCAAGGCAACCAGGTGTGGTAAAACACACGTTTTAATGTGAATTTGTATTGATAGACAGGAGTGACTCCAGACTGGGTGAAAAACATCACGTTTCGCGTTGCTAGAACAGGAGTGACTGCGGACTGAGCTGCAAACCCCACGTGTGATAAGGAATCTGGCAATTGTAGTTTTGAGACACTTAGCCTTCTCTGTCAGGGAGCTCTGGTGCCACACAAACTGCAGTTCCTAGAATCCAAAATGATCCAGGGCAGTGAAAATTGTGTCAAACTGGATTATTTCTGCACGGCATAGGCAGCCAAGAGTAGCAAAGCAAAATTGCAAACCGCTTGGTTGTGTCTTATCCGCATGGATAATACTGATGATTGAAATTGATCCTTCAGTGGTAATAGGTGACCTGTGTGCGTTGTTTGCCTTCAAATCTTCTGATTTATGGCGACCCCTAAGGCTAAACCTATGAGGGTTTTCTTGGCAAGTTTCTTCAGAGGGGGCTTGCTATTGCCATCCTCTGAGGCTGAAGAGAGTGTGACTTCCCAAGGTTACCCAGGTTTTCCATGGCCGAGTAGGTGACTAGCAGGGAGATTTGGGCAAATAAATAAAATGACTTCTCTAATGTCTATGCCTGTATGCACGCCTCTACCAATCCTTCATTGAAATCATGGTCCCCCCATCTTTGTACTTTATTTAATAAATAACTGTAATTGAATAAGGAGAGATGAGACATTAAACAAAATCTAGTCTGTTACAATCACAGTGGGATGGCTGTGTTAGTCTATTGCAGCAACAAAGCAACCAAGGAGTTGGGGTACATTAAAGCACAGCTTTTATTTTAATGGTAGGTATTCCTTTTAAACTCTCCCTGTTTAGCCGTACAGTTCAGATATCCTCACTCTCCCACTTTTCCTGCTGCTTTCAAATGTCCTGTTTCTTCTCCTCCTCCCAGTTTCCCTCCATCCTAGGCTTCTAGTTGTGCTCAAACTTGGGTCAAAGTGCAGAAGTAGTTTGCAGCCCTTCCCAATCAGGAGTTATCACATGAAGGAGATCAGGAGATTATCCCATGAATATCCTGGAAAAACTCATATTACACGAACGATTTCACACAATTCACCAAAACCCTATTAAATGGTCACAAAGAAGCGTTAATACACATCTTTTTACTTTCAGGATTTCAGTGACAATGCATTTCCAACATCATCTATTGCACAATTGTGTGTGATATCATTGCACAATTCTCGCCATTTCTGTTCATTTGCAGGATGCTTTAATGGGTTTAATCTCTCTTTAATTTGAACAGCCCCAGTGTCATAAACTCCCTAGTCTTCTTAATTTCTTGACTTCAGCCACCACCATCAATATTTGACCAAGGGAAGGGAACATTTAACTATTTCAATTTTCTCATTATCTAGATGAATTCTGTGGATTTGACCATAGAATCATGCTGGAGGGTTCTAGATATACCTATGGAAGTTTTCTAGGAACATTTAGGTTCTTCAGCACAACTCTAGAGGTCAACTTCTGGCAAGATGCATGGCGACCCAGAGATTCCTAGAGAGGAACATATAATCAAACTCCGAAAAGTCAAAGAACCGCAATTGTGAGGGACAACTGACAGGTCAGCCCCCCCTCTCTATAAACCCTAGACATTGACCCACTGTCCATGCTTGGTAGGAATTTGTGTGGCAAACATCTGGAGAGCCAAGCATTTCCCACCCCATGCTAAAAGTATTAATAGTCCTGGTCGGCCATTTGGGGCCCACAGCTCCCACCCACCCCTAACACAATTTTCCCCCAATCTCCCAGGTGTTTGGGAAACCAAATTTACAAAACAAAACAACAATCAAAACTCGTGTGACATCTTACAAACAACTTTATTTGTGAAGTCGAAGGCTTTCATGGCCAGCATCGATAGTTTTATGAGGGTTTTTCCGGCATGTGGCCATGTCGTGAAGAGAACATGTGGCCGTCTATGGCTGGATCTCTCAGATGGCTACATGGCCACATAGCTTGAAAAACCCACAAAAAAACTTTTATTGGCATACATTTTCACTAGATATGAAGTGTGCTGCATGATGAAAAGTGTGCCAATAAATGTTGGCTTTTAAGATGCCATAGAGTCTTTGTTTCATTGTAGCTGACTAATACAAGGTGAACTTGGAAAGTACTTTGTGGAATACATTCCCAGAAACCTATGTCAGCTTGCGGGTGGATTCTGGGAGTTGTAATCCCAAAAAGTATAATTCCCATGAACTGCACAGTTACCTCCTGAAATGTTCGAAACTCATAGAGTAAACTTTCACTTATTTATTTATTTATTTTTTGTATCCTGCTTTTGTCCCAAACTGGGACCCAAGCGGCTTACAGTCTAAACCTACAATTAAAAACTTACAAAAATACATAAAAAACTCACAAAAATACTTGTAACAGTTTTACACAAGATGGCAGAAGACAAGCTTTAAATAATGTACAAGAGTCCTGGGGCACATTTATGGTGGCATATGTTTCCTTGGACTAGAGCCTACTTCATAGTGTAGAAGTGCCTTGTACTCCATGATAGCAACTGTATGGCACAGTAAATCATTATTCTTAAAATGCCATAACAGTCATTTTATAGAGGCTAACATTGTCTCCTTGGAAGGTATAAAATAATGCATCAGTTTAATCTGTTACCTGTTACTGGCCAGGGTACTTTGGTGAAGAGAGAAGCTTAGGGCTTCCTTTTTCTCCAAACAAGATTGAAAACAAATAACCTATTATGATTATTCTCTGTAGGACTTTTTAAACTCCTGATATTGCACAAGGTGATGGTAGGGCAAAAGAAATAATGAAACCACATAGGAAAGTAATCCATTTTTCTGGGTTTAAAAAATGAGAGTGTATACAATAAAATCAAAAATTAATCATAACTATACAAGGAGGAGGATATTTAAATACAGCAGAAACAACCTCATACCACAGGACCAGTACCCTTGTTTCACTTACCCATGATGAAAAAACAATCTCTCTAGGCATTTTCTAGGTCCTCCAGCACTATTTCATGCTAGCTTCCACGGAAATGGGCCAGAGTCATTCTTTTCAATAGGATTCACTATTATCCATGGTTTCACATTCCCATGGTAAGCCCAGGAACATATCCCCCACGAAATGGGGTCATACTGTAGTTAAAATGGTGCAGTAACAAGTCCAGTGGAAGTACTGATATCTATAGCACTTACCATTTACAAGTGATTTACTGTCTTTGGCGCATCTGCACTGCAGAAAAATACAGTTTACGATGCTTTAACTGTCATGGCTCAATGCACAGAATTCTAGGATTTGTAGTTTTGTGAGATATTTAGCCTTCTCTGTCAGAGAGCTCTGGTGCCACCACAAACTATAAAGCCCAGGATTTCATAGCATTGAGTCATGGCAGTTAAAGTTACTGTCAAACTGTATTATTTCGCAGCGCAGATGCAGCATTGGTTGCATTACTACTAAGTAGCCAGATGCAAAAGAAGTCAGGCTCCTATTCCTGTATAATTACAGAAGGGGAATTTCAACATATTGTTTGTAAGAAGCATGGCTGTGAAAGCTCCTCTTCTACATTCAGCCATTAAAGGTACAGGAGCTTGTCAACTTGCATCCGGCCACTTTGATGGACATCAAGATAGCCCTGATCTTATCATTAGGGCCGGTTAGATTCATTATCATTGGGCCAGTTAAACCAGATTAAGAAACCTTTGGTCCTTTAGTTTTATGAGACTCATTGTCCTTCTCCTCCCGACCACTAGCCAGCTGGCTAGTTGGAGCTGAACTGTACTGAGAAGGCCACATATCAATAATCTAGGCAGACAGTACACCAGATATTTAGAATTATGATTACTATTACCCTTTAGCATTGACCCGCTGTCCAGGCTTGGTAAGAACGGTGTGGCAAACATCTGGAAAGCCAACATTCCCACCCCATACTAAAGTATAATCAGTCCTGGTTGGGCCCATTTGGGCCCAGCTCCCACCAACCCCTAACACAATGTTTCCCCAAATCTCTCCTCAGGTGTTTTGAACTTTAGCTCCCAGAATCCAGACAACTGGCCAAGATTGGTTGCTGCTTCTGGAACTGAAGTTCCAAATAACCTGGAAGACCAGAGTTTGGGAATCACTGCACAGTTGGTCACTGCTAGTGGCTGGTGGGCATTCTTATCATCCAAGCACTGATGGGCCAAACTTGGACTTAAACTCTCAGGACACACCCAGGAATAGCAAGAGATCATGGGGGACATTGGCCAAAGGTTCTTTGCCCTACCATATAAAAGGGGAGAATTGCTATAAACAACATGTCTATTTAAAAAGAGAGGAACAGGATATTTCCTTGAGCTCTTAATCAAAACTGGGCAAAATGAATCCCCAGGCATTGTTTGCAGCCTTTGACTCTCCTCAGACTCCTTTGACCATACTTCTGGTATAAAAAAGGGAGGATGGGTGGAGTTGGATTGTCTCTCCTGGAAAGGTCTCATGAACAGAATTCACTTTTAAATAGGTCAAGGACCATCGACCTAGTCTTTGCAAAATAAAAAAATAAAAAAAATTTCAATTGTCACTTATTGTTTTGTATTTCTTTTTTCAAGGGGGGGGGTTCCTTTTTTTGGTAGTCGTGCAACCCTCAGAAGATCCAGGGGCAAGTTATTGGCTTGGATTCTCTGCAGTTTCCTGCCCTGCCGATGAATTATTCCGTAGTAACATGAAACATTTCTACTCAGCAGTTAGCTCACGGGATTTCATCCAGGTAGTGTGATAGCACTGCAGTCAAAGACAGGAATCAATAACTTCTATGTTGGGTGGGAAAATCTGATTCCAACCAGGGTCGCTGCAGTGGACTAGGAAAAGTTCCTTTTCTGAACTACGTACAACTGCTTGAATTCCCAACCAAGTATGTAATCCAAAAAAGGAACTTTTGCTAGCTCTCACTGGGATTGCAAAATGCTGGGACGAACAGCCTTTGCCTTTGTTGGCTTATGGGACATTCTGGGTTTTGCACAATAGCGTTATGTGCCATAGAATTTAGGCAGAAGGGACACTGGGTTGTGGCAGGAGTGGTGGTATAATACTTGCCATGGTTTTTTGCTGTGTGCCTTCAAATTTTCTGACTTAGGCAACCCTAGGCAAATCTATCACGGGGGATTCTTGGCAAATGTCTTCAGAAGGGTTGGCACTTGTCTCATCTGAGGCTGAGAGAGCGTGACTTATCCAATGTCACCCAGTGAATTTCCTTAGCTGAACAGGGATTGAACTCTGGTCTCCCAGTGTCCTAGTCAAACTCAAACTACTGTACTACATGGCCTCACTTGTCATGCCATTCATGTAATCTTCCTATATTCCTTAGCACACACTGTATCAGATCTTAAAAGTAGGTACAAAATAGTAAAGTCTGGCAGAAATTACACTGCACTTTCAAGTGACCTTGCTTTTGTAACTACACGAATTACATTGATAAATGTATTGATTTTATACACACCACACACCACTCTATCTATAGAGGTGATATTAGTGAATATGCTTGATGTTTAATATTTATACTTGTAGATAAGACTACCATTCAAGAGGACAGGCTGCAATTTATGCTCTACCTCTTAGTTTCTCTTTTTTTTTCACTGCCGGCTGTGATACCTTCCTGCCAACTTGTTTATGAGCAAGTACCCCACCAGACTGTTGCCTAGTTTGTTACTGTTGCCTAGTTTGCAGTTTATTTTATTTTAGATCTAAGCAGATGAAGTGAGAGGTTACAATCAAAAAAAACCCTAATGGTTTCACATACCTTAGCCACAGAAGGAGTTCTATTTCAATACTGGTGTATATTTTCTTATATCTCTGACAACATCTCTTTTTTTCTGCATTACTCCCTTGCTTTCTCGAATAGATTATAGAGTCACAGAGGTGGAAGGGATCTCATGGGCCTAGTCTAACTCCCTACTCAGTGCGGATCTCCAGCTAAAGCATCCCCAATGGGTAGCTGTCCAGCATCTTTCTGAAGACGTCCAGAGAAGAAGACCCCTCTATGCAATTTGTTCTATTGCCAAGCAGTTCTTAGCATTAAAAGTGCCTTCTAACACTCAGTCAAAGTCTACTTAATCCATTAGACCTAGTTTTACCCTCCAATGCAGCATAGAACAAGCAGCAACCCCCCTCTTTGTGGCAGCCTTGAGATATTTAATTCCAATTGTGGGAGAAGGTGGGATATAAATCCTGAAATAGAAATAAAAAGTAAATAAATAGAGTGATCAGATCCAGACCACAGCCAAGACTTGTAGATTCTTTTTGTACATATTAAACCAAAATCCGACCATACTCTCCGCCTCTACTGCCAGATCTGGTCCAGCCCTAGTGATCTCACGACTGGATTGTTACATCCTCCTGGCTGGGCTCCTCTTCTCACCCCTCCGTTTTAATCTCTGTCCAGCATTCAGCTGCATGCATTCAACATCCGCCCACCGCTCTGACCACATCTCTCCTCTGTGTTGGCACCCTTCACTGGCTCCCCCCCTTCCGCATTCAGTATAAGCTCCTACGTTGACGTTTAAAGCCCTCCATGGGCGGGCCTCTCCTACTTCAGACTTTCTTTCTCCTCACCTTCCCACAGGGCCCTCCGTTCTGGTAGCAAGGTCTGCTGTCCCAGCCCAGGATTTCCTCTGCCCCGTCTAGGATTCGCCCCTTTCACTCGCTGCCCTCACTCCTGGAACTTCTTCCCCCGCGAGCAAGAGCCATCACTTTCTTAACCAGCTTCAAAACAGAGTTGAAGACCATCCAGTTCAGAGAAGCATTCCCAGCCATGCATAATTGTCGCTTGCTATTTGATGTCCTTTGTTGCCTGTTTATTGAATCATTTCCTGTATTGCTATGTTTCTCCAGTCCATCCCCCTGATCCAGGCCTCAGTAGAGAAAAACTGTTGGCCCTCATCCTCCCCTTCCCCTTCTCCTTTTGTGGTCTTGTCTTTTTTAGATGTAAGCCTTAGGGCAGGGAACCGTCCAATTAAAAAATTGTATGTACAGCGCTTGTGAAATTTACAGGGCTTATAAATAAAGGATAATAATAATAATAATAATAAAAAATAATAATAATAATAATAAAATAGTCGCCCCAGTCTTCTCTTTACAGCTGAACATATCCCGATCCTTCAATCTCCCTATATGTTTGTTTCTCCATACCTCAAACACCTCATTGCTGTTCTCAGAACTCACTCTAATTTATCTGTACTTCTTAAAATGGGGCACCAGAATAAAGCAGTACTCTAGATGAGGCTGATCAGTGCAAAAAAAGAGGGACTATTACTTACCTTGCCCTTGGAAACTATGCTTCTGATAAACAGACATCTTTTTTTTTATGCGACTACTGAATAATCTCACTCACACATTCCGGGCGTTGTATTCCCACTATGGAATTACATCTATGCACATCTCTGCGAGTTGGGTACTCCTATCTTATTAAGATGGAATGACCATGCAGATGTATTGGACACAGGTTCGGCATGCAGTTTACCCAGTTTAACCCCGGGCTATTCGCATTGGTTTTTTCACATTGCCATGAGGCGAACCTTTTTTTAAAAAACTCAGGGGAAAACCCATTATCAATTAAGCAAGTTAAGTGGGGGTTTTTGGCCAATCAATTGGAGGCATCAAAATGCATCTGAACAAGAAAGATTCAAACCAGATTATTTTCACCATCTGAATACTCCTCAGATAGCATTTGCCTTCTTGGCGCATCATCACTGTTGGTCATGTTCAGTTATCTCAAGGTCCTTCTCACACATAGCACGGCTGACCACGGCTATGGTCTAAATGTAGAATTTTGCATTTGTCTCGGTAGGTTTCATTTTTTAATTCAAACCCAGTTTCTAGTTTAATCAAGATCCTTTAGAATCTGTTTCATTTTCCAGTATAACAACCCTCCCAGTTTTGTATCATCTGCAGATTCTATAAGGATTCCCTCCACAACCTAATCATCTAATTATTGAAAAACATTGAAAAGTAATGGTTGTAGGACACACTCTGAGACCATCCTTTCCAGTCTGAAGCATAGCACGGATGATACGCTCAGAGCAGGTTTTCAATCCAATTAAGGATCCATTTGATGGTGTTTTCATCTATTCCCTATTAGTCAGTTTTCTAATCAAAAACACAGAGGAGTTTATCAAATGCTTTGCTGAACAACATAAATTACAAGCCAGACATTCTTACAATATACTAAACTAGTGACTGATCCAAAAATATAAATAAATACATGAGATAAATTTAGCCAGATTTGTTCCTGGCAAACTCAGTGCGGCTCCTACTACACTGCATTTTCGAGAGGAAGAGGGGAGTAAAAGAAATTTGGCAATACCTTAAGATAACTGGTTTTTATTTGCATGAGCTTTCATGGATACAACCCACTCTTGGATGCGTACAGTACAGAGTGATCAATATAAAGGATATTTCACAGTGTTGGGAATGGGATAGAATGTAATAGGATCCAGCAAGATGCAAATCATGACTCTGACCCAATAGGTCGGAGAAGATGGGTTGTATTGCAGAGCTTGGCGTAAACAATAGTTCGCGGTAGTGTGTCATGGGTGGAAAATGAAGGCGTGTAAGTGGTGTAGTGATCAGTGGGTTTTTGACAGAACATGGATCTTAGAAGTGCTTTGTGCAGTGTAGTCACAGTGGTGTCAAGAAAGTGAATTGTTGTGGGGATTGTTCAGGCTCAGATTAATGGTAGAAGGGAAGTTGTTGAAATTGTGTGGAATTTCCAGAGTGATTGCTTCCATATGGCCAAATTCTGGAAAGAATAATAATAAAATAATAATAAAATAAAATAAGAAACAGGTAGAGGAGAAGTTTTGGGTGCATTTGCTGAGGAAGCATTGTCCAGGTAAGCCATGTTTGCAACTGTGGTGCCATGCCAGTGTCCATGCCACTGGAGGTACATATCTTTCCAGGTTATGGGAAGTACAAAATGGTGAGGTTTGGTGGCTAAGGCTTTTTTCTCCTCACCTTCCTCCTTTTATGTTGCAAGAGGCAACACAGCACTTCTCTGAAAACTATTATCAAGCACAAATGCTGGTGAAACATCAGGAATAAACGTTTCTAAAACAGGCCACATAGCCCGAAAACCCCCACAAAAAAACTAATTCATGTTTGGTTAATAAATCACTACTCAAGCAAAGACAGGCTTTTCAGTGGATATGTTGGGAACATCTTGGGTGGTTTTTTAAAACACAGACTGCTGATTTTAGCCTTCATTTTTCATTTCACTAATTGTTGCCCGTGATGTTTACCTTGTCACTGATACAGTTGCTGTCAAACAAGTGTAACAAGCATCTCTGACCTGAAATGTTTCCTTTGATATTAAGATTTATGAGCTCGCATGGGTGTTTCCCTAAATAGATATACCTGTCTTGGGACCATCAATCCTGCACAGAGATGAGGTGAGACATGGTCTGGAGGCATTATGGATATCATGGAAGAGCTTCAGTTGCCCTGGCTTCAGAAATTCAGGCTGTTCATGCACGAGTTACTGTTCATTTCTGGAAGAGGCAAAGTGGAAGTGTTTTTGAGAAAACAAATGGCTCATAAAATGACTGTACATATGTACTGAAGCCACCAAGAGAAGGACAGGGTGCCTGAGATAACTTCTTCCATTGAACCCATTCGATGACCATGGGCAGATCACACTCATACGCCTCAGAAGAAAGCAGTGACAAACCATATTCTGAATAAATCTGGCAAAGAGACCCCTCATCATAAGTTCCTTTAGGGTCACCATAGATCAGAAACAACTGAAGTCACACATCATCATCCATTGTATGTATTCCTGCTGCCAGAGAGAGTTAGACATAGTCAGTTTTTGCTATTTATACTATTATGATTGTTGTTATTTTGTTATTGTGTTGCTATGCATTCTGGTTAATTTTAAGTTGCATTGGTTTGATATGGTTAATGTTATGCAGTTTTTATTGCTATTATTGTTGTTTTGCATGCATTCTCTTGCTATTATTAGTATTGTAAATGTTCTGTTATTTTATTCTATAGTTATTGCTATGTATTTTCTACTGTTTACCACCCAGATCTTTGTGATTGGTGGGCTATAAATAAATAATTTATCTCATAATCATCAACAACAACCAACAACAAGTGTTTCTTCTTCTAATGTTTCTTCTAATAATAGGAAACACACTAGTCGTGATAACTCACCCCTGCCAATGACACCAAACTCCTATACTTGTCTACCAAAATAAGAGACATTGAATTCATCCAGGGGTTTACTATGGCGGGAGGGGGGGGAAGGGGAGGGAAGTGCCTCCTCCTGTTAGATTTTCGTTCAGTGCCCACATTTCTGCATTGCAGCAATTAATAACTTCAGGTGAACATTAGAAAGACAGTTTATGATCTAAAGAAAAGACAGCTGGTAAAGTTAGTAAGGGACTGCAAACATAGTATATGTGAGTTCTACATGTGAATGATTTTCAATATTTCACATCCTCTGTTGTGCTAAAATTTGAGCACTAAAGGAAATTTTCATTAGGGTCAGTATTTTTATTTGAAGCAATGCTCCAATTTACTTCCCCCTTCCATAACTACCACTTGAATGGGACATACGCCACAGGCCAATGCAGGGTTTATATCTCAGTAAGCTAGCATTCATCAAAGTAGAGTACTGTCCCTCATGAACTGGAGATGAGAAAGAGTGCTAGCCTCAGGCACATAATGAGTTTCGTTGTAGAGATGAAATTCAATCCTATATTCTTGATCCCACCAACTTCTCAGTGGTAGGATGCATGCTCCTGTTCTTGAGGCAAAAAAGCATGCGCTGGTAGGAGTGCTAGGTAGGATCTCCCAGGACAGACAGTCTTTTGCTGAGGAGACAAACAAAATGTGCCAAAACAGCTATTGGGGTAGTGGAGGGTGACATTGGCAGAGGATCTCTCAGAGACAGCGGCAGTGGCACCATAGCTAAAGCTTATTGTACTATGCAGAAGGAGGCATCTAACTCCTTGAATTCTGTTACCCATAAAAAGCCTATGATGAGAAAATCCAAAATAGAGATAGTGCCAGAAGATGAGACCCCCGGCTGGGATGGCACTCAGAAGTACGGAGTCAGTACAACAACTGTGAGTGGCACTGTGTCTAATGATGCAACTGACTCAAGATAAAGGCTGTTCAGCTGTGACATGCACAGAGGTGAAAGGAAGATCGAAGCTGCACAACAACATATTATAGGAAGATGGAAAGTGAGAAGCATTAATCAGAGGAAGCAAGTCAATAGTAAAACAAGAAATTGCAAACAATAAAGATTGCAATAGGGTGGGTAAATCAAAGCTAAAGTGGATAGGAACGGACATTTTGAGTAAGATAATTACATTGTGATTTATCAGGAACTGAAAATCTAAGAAGAATAGAGTGGCATGGGCTGGGATACAGACGCATGCTTGGCACTGGCCTGGATACGTGCTAGGGTTGCCTCAGGGCACGTTTACAGAAACGCCTGCAACCCGAGAACGTACCTTGCCATGGCATAATGGCAGTGCCCGGTATACACGGGCAACAGCATTTAGATGTTACGACCTGTGCCATTATCCTGACCCGGCGTGGGCGTGCGTTGCACGTTGCCCCATGCTGCTAATGGTGGGCTGGCAAGCAGCATGCAATCAGCTCAAAAACGGGCTCCTTTTGCCACGTGCAGTGCTGTGCGGCCTTTAAAAACGGCCACGCCAGCAAGCAGAAGAAAGCAGGGCTGAAAGGGCTCGTTCTCCTCTCGTTCCCCACAGCTGCCGGGGGTGTCCTTGGGCCAGGAAGCCCCACGGACAACCATTTCCAGGCCAGGGGAGCAGCGTTTTGTCACTTCCCTAGGCCTGGGAAAGCAGTGGATTGGGCCTCCAGAGCTGCCACTGTGGCTGCTCAGGCCCCAATCTGGCATGGATGGGGGCTCCTGCAGCCGCCCAAAGGGGCAGTCTGTATCCTGCCATTAATAGTGAGGAGAGATATGGCAAAAGCAGTGAAAAAGGATAGAATGCAATGTGTGACTGAATCATATCAATAAGTCAGGGAGAACCCATCAATATAACCTTGAAGTTGCTGAGGAGAAACCGCTTATGGATTAATAAGCATTCCCTCTTCCATTCAGTTTGAGCCCATAGGACTGTTCTGTAACAAGCCCCATTCCGTAGCAGTCACATAAGTAAAAATAAAATGGTAACATATGCTTTCCAGGTAGCCATCACCACATCTCGCTCATTGCACAACCAGGTCAATTGCCCCCAGGCATTCTCTTTCTGATCTCTCCCTGAACCCCACCTGCCCACCTTAGGCCCTACACAAGCATGACTTTAGGGTTTTGTTTTGTTTCTTCCCATTTTTTTCAGCACAAATCTGGACCGTCAGCCCCAATGGATGTCTCAACAAGTAAAAAAGAATGCAAAGAAGAAAGACACCCCTTTTACATATGTGGTGGCCCTTGTAAGAGGCAAAATAAAATAAAATAAAATTTGGAAAGGGGTACATACATTAATAAGCCAAACGTGCAGCAAAAATGACTTGCCATTGAACCCTGAAATAACTTGATTAAATACGATAGATGTCTTCAGATGTCAAACGGAAAAAAAATATCAGAAAAATGTCGCTATTATGGTGACTTCAGCTAGATTAACTTCTTGCACAATGTGGAAAAACACACAGAACTACAATCCAAGGGAATGCAAAACCAATAAATACAAGAGTTTAGATGTGAAAGATATTCAGTGCCTGCACTCTCTCTAATGATAAGAAATTTGGGAACTTAAGAGAATATTCTTTGGGAGGGGCATAATTCTTTTTGGGGGTGCAGTGCTTTCATCCCGCCCCCCCATAGATACACCTGGGGTGGGCAACCTACTAGTTCCCCCTGGAAAGCAGTTCCACATGTGGAAGCAGCCACTGATAGCCCTTGGAAAATAGAAATGGCAGTGCGAGAATGAGAAAGTGATTGAAATAATACCAGTTGACACATTTAATGGCATGATTCATCATCCTCGTGAAGGACAATTTTTGCTAATATCGGGAAAATGTCTAAATCATTGGAAATATTAAAGAAATTGTAAAGTTATGGGTCTTCTTATTATAGAAGAAGCCCACTGATGTCCCTGTAACTGCTCAGCACTGATATTATTCTGTTGCAACATGACTGGTAAAACGTTTAACAGAAACGACTGTTTATCCTATCCAATCTGCATTAAACCTGTTGTCAACCTTTCACTAACTGGGATTATTTTCTAAAGAAAAAACCAACAAAGTGCCTTTCAGTTCTTTTTTAGTTCTAAAATAATAATTAATGGTGGGTTCGAGCTATTGGAGTCTCAGAGGCAAAGCAAATGAAAATCAATGCAACATGCTTCTAGACAAATGTATTTAGGGCCTGGGTGTGTAGGTTCTATTTCACAAACTATTTTATTGGCATAACAAACACATCATTTCAGTACTGTTTATGCAGACTGCAAAGAAT
>NC_056525.1:212458963-212459898 GCF_019175285.1 Sceloporus undulatus | reverse complement strand
AAGAAGACCCCTCTATGCAATTTGTTCTATTGCCAAGCAGTTCTTAGCATTAAGAAGTGCCTTCTAACACTCAGTCAAAGTCTACTTAAATCATTAGACCTAGTTTTACCCTCCAATGCAGCATAGAACAAGGCAGCACCCTCCTCTTTGTGGCAGCCCTTGAGATATTTAATTCCAATTGTGGGAGAAAGGTGGGATATAAATCCTTGAAATAGAAATAAATAAAGTAAATAAATAGAGTGTGATCAGATCCAGACCACAGCCAAGACTTGTAGATTCTTTTTGTACAATATTACCAAAATCCGACCATATCTCTCCGCCTCTACTGCCAAGATCCTGGTCCATGCCCTAGTGATCTCACGACTGGATTACTGTAACGTCCTCCTGGCTGGGCTTCCTCTTTCTCACCTCCGTCCTTTAATCTCTGTCCAGCATTCAGCTGCATGCATTATCACATCCGCCCACCGCTCTGACCACATCTCTCCTGTGTTGGCATCCCTTCACTGGCTCCCCCTCCCTTTCCGCATTCAGTATAAGCTCCTACTGTTGACGTTTAAAGCCCTCCATGGGCTGGCCTCTCCTTACTTATCAGACTTTCTTTCTCCTCACCTTCCCACTAGGGCCCTCCGTTCTGGTAGTCAAGGTCTGCTGTCCCAGCCCAGGATTTCCTCTGCCCCGTCTAGGATTCGCCCCTTTTCACTCGCTGCCCCTCACTCCTGGAACCTTCTTCCCCCGCGAGCAAGAGCCATCACTTCTTTAACCAGCTTCAAAACAGAGTTGAAGACCATCCAGTTCAGAGAAGCATTCCCAGCCATTGCATAATTGTCGCTTGCTATTTGATGTTCCTTTGTTGCCTGTTTTATTGAATCATTTCCTGTATTGCTATGTCCTTCCTCCAGTCCATCTCCCCTGATCCAGGCCTCAGAGGTAGAGAA
>NC_056525.1:212458521-212458863 GCF_019175285.1 Sceloporus undulatus | reverse complement strand
CCCCCCCGCGAGCAAGAGCCATCACTTCTTTAACCAGCTTCAAAACAGAGTTGAAGACCATCCAGTTCAGAGAAGCATTCCCAGCCATTGTCGCTTGCTATTTGATGTTCCTTTGTTGCCTGTTTTATTGAATCATTTCCTGTATTGCTATGTCCTTCCTCCAGTCCATCTCCCCTGATCCAGGCCTCAGAGGTAGAGAAAAACTGTTGGCCCTCATCCCCTTCCCCTTCTCCTTTTGTGTCTTGTCTTTTTAAGATTGTAAGCCTTAGGGCAGGGAACCGTCCAATTTAAAAAATTGTATGTACAGCGCTGTGTAAATTTACAGTGCTTTATAAATAAAGG
>NC_056525.1:212434585-212458511 GCF_019175285.1 Sceloporus undulatus | reverse complement strand
ATAATAATAATAATAATAATAATAATAATAATAATAATAATAATAATAATAATGTCAGCCCTCAGTCTTCTCTTTATCAAGCTGAACATATCCCGATCCTTCAATCTCTCCTATATGTTTTGTTCTCCATACCTCTTAACATCCTCATTGCTGTTCTCAGAACTCACTCTAATTTATCTGTATCCTTCTTAAAATGGGGCACCCAGAATAAATGCAGTACTCTAGATGAGGCCTGATCAGTGCAGAAAAAAGAGGGACTATTACTTACCTTGCCTTGGAAACTATGCTTCTGATAAACCAGACATCTTTTTTTTTATTGCGACTATCTGAATAATCTCACTCACACATTCCGGGCTTGTTATTCCCACTATGGAATTACATCTATGCACATCTCTGCGAGTTTGGGTACTCTCATCTTATTAAAGATGGAATTGACCATGCAGATGTATTGGACACAGGTTCAAGGCATGCAGTTTTATCCCAGTTTACCCCGGGTCTATTCGCATTGGTTATTCACATTGCCGATGATGCGAACCTTTTTTTAAAAAACTCAGGGGAAAACCCATTATCAATTATAGCAAGTTAAGTGGGGGTTTTTGGCCAATTCAATTGGATGCATTCAAAATGCATCTGAACAAGAAAGATTCAAACCAGATTATTTTCACCATCTGAATATCTCCTCAGATAGCATTTGCCTTCTTTGCTGCATCATCATACTGTTGGCTCATGTTCAGTTAATCTCAAGGTCCTTCTCACACATAGCACTGCTGACCACTGCTATGGTCTAAATGTAGAATTTTGCATTTGTCTCTGTAGAGTTTCATTTTATTAATTTCAACCCAGTTTTCTAGTTTATCAAGATCCTTTAGAATTCTGTTTCTATTTTCCAGTGTATTAACTAACCCTCCCAGTTTTGTATCATCTGCAGATTCTATAAGGATTCCCTCCACCACCTAATCATCTAAATTATTGATTAAAACATTGAAAAGTAATGGTTGTAGGACACAACTCTGAGACCTCCTTCCAGTCTGAAGCATAGCCACTGATGATAACTCTCAGAGCATGGTTTTCTATCCAATTAAGGATCCATTTGATGGTGTTTTCATCTATTCCCTATTTAGTCAGTTTTCTAATCAAAATATCACAGAGGAGTTTATCAAATGCTTTGCTGAAATCAACATAAATTACATCCAGAGCATTCTTACCATATACTAAACTAGTGACTTGATCCAAAAATATAAATAAATAAATGAGATAAATTTAGCCAGATTTGTTCCTGGCAAACTCATGCTGGCTCCTACTAATCACTGCATTTTCGAGAGGAAGAGGGGAGTAAAAGAAATTTGGCAATACCTTTAAGATTAACTGGTTTTTATTTTTGCATGAACTTTCATGGATATAAACCCACTTCTTTGGATGCAGTACAGAGTGATCAGATATAAAGGATATTTTCACAGTTGTGGGAATGGGATAGAATGTAATAGGATCCAGCAAGATGCAAATCATGACTCTGACCCTAAATAGGTCTGAGAAGATGGGGTTGTATTGCAGAGCTTGGCTGTAAACAATAGTTCTGGTAGTGTGTCATGGGTGGAAAATGAAGGCGTGTGTAAGTGTGTGTAGTGATCAGTGGGTTTTTGACAGAACATGGATCTTAGAAGTG
Source organism: Sceloporus undulatus (assembly GCF_019175285.1). NCBI lineage: Eukaryota > Metazoa > Chordata > Lepidosauria > Squamata > Phrynosomatidae > Sceloporus > Sceloporus undulatus. Next base: position 212,456,848 of record NC_056525.1, on the reverse strand, counting down.
CTTTGTGCAGTTAGTTGCACAGTGGTGTCAAGAAAGTGAATTTGTTGTGTGGATTGTTCAGGCTCAGATTAATGGTAGAATGGAAGTTGTTGAAATTGTGTGGAATTTCTCAAGTGATTGCTTTCCATATGGCCAAATTTCTGAGAAACAACAACAACAACAACAACAATAATAATAATAAACAGGTAGAGGAGAAGTTTTGGGTGCATTTGCTGAGGAAGCATTGTTCCAGGTAAGCCATGTTTGCATACTGTGGTGCCATGCCAGTGTCCATGCCACTTGGAGGTACATATTCTTTCCAAGTGGTTATGGGTAAGTACAAAATGGTGAGGTTTGGTGGCTAAGGCTTTTTTCTCCTCCACCTTCCTCCTTTTTATGTTGCAAGAGGCTAACACAGCTACTTCTCTGAAAACTATTATCAGCACAAATGCTGGTGAAACATCAGGAATAAACTGTTCTAAAACATGGCCACATAGCCCGAAAACCCCACAAAAAAACTACTATCATGTTTGGTTAATAAATCATCTACTTAAGCAAAGACAGGCTTTTCAGTGGATATGTTTGGGAACATCTTGGGTGGTTTTTTAAAACACAGACTGCTGATTTTAGCCTTCATTTTTCATTTCACTAAATTGTTGCTCCTGATGTTTACCTTGTCACTGATACAGTTGCTGTCAAACAATGTTAACAAGCATCTCTGACCTGAAATGTTTCCTTTGATATTATATATTTATGAGCTCGCATGGTGTTTCCCTAAATTAGATATACCTTGTCTTGGGACCATCAATCCTGCACAGAGATGAGGTGAGACATGGTCTGGATGCTATTTATGGATATTCATGGAAGAGCTTCAGTTGGCCTGGCTTCAGAAAATTTCAGGCTGTTCATGCACAGAGTTAACTGTTTCATCTCTGGAAGAGGCAAAGTGGAAGTGTTTTTGAGAAAACAAATGGCTCATAAAATGACTGTACATATGTACTGAAGCCACCAAGAGAAGGATCAGGGTGCCTGAGATAACTCTCTTCCATTGAAACCCATTCGATGACCATGGGCAGATCACACTCATACAGCCTCAGAAGAAAGCAGTGACAAACCCATTCTGAATAAATCTGGCAAAGAGACCCCTCATCATAAGTTCTCTTTAGGGTCACCATAGATCAGAAACAACTTGAAGTCACACATCATCATCATTGTATTGTATTCCTGCTGCCAGGAGAGAGTTAGACATAGTCAGTTTTTGCTATTTATTACTATTATGATTGGTTGTTATTTTTGTTATTGTTCTTTGCTATGCATTCTGGGGATTAATTTTAAGTTGCATTGGTTTGATATGTTAATTGTTATGCAGTTTTTATTGCTATTATTGTTGTTATTTGCTATGCATTCTTCTTGCTATTTATTAGTATTGTAAATTGTTCTGTTATTTTTATTCTATAGTTATTGCTATGTATTTTTCTTACTGTTGTAATCCACCCAGATTCTTTGTGATTGAGTGGGCTATAAATAAATAATTTATCATCATCATCATCAACAACAACAACAACAACAAGTTGTTTCTTTCTTTCTAATGTTTCTTTCTAATAATAGGAAACACATCTAGTTCTGTGATAACTCACCCTTTGCCCAACTGACACCACAATCCTATACTTGTCTACTCAAAATAAGAGACCATTTGAATTCAATCCAGGGGTGTTACTATGGCGGGAGGGGGGGGGGGAAGGTGAGTACATTGCCTCCTGCCTGTTAGATTTTCCTTCAGTGCCCACATTTCTGGCATTGCAGCAATTAATAACTTCAGGTGAACATTTAGAAAGACAGTTTATGTATCTAAAGAAAAGAAGCTGGTAAAGTTAGTAAGGGAATGCAAACATAGCATATATGTGAGTTCTACATGTGAATGATTTTCAATATTTCATCGTCTGTTGTGCTAGAAATTTGAGCACTAAAGGAAATTTTCATTAGGGTCAGTATTTTTATTTGAAGCAATGCTCCAATTTTACTTTCCCCCTTCCATAACTACACCCTTGAATGGGACATACTGCCACAGGCCAATGCAGGGTTTTATATCAGTATAGCATAGCATTCATCAAAGTATGATGTACTGTCCCTCATGAACTGGAGATGAGAAAGAGCTGCTAGCCTCAGGCCACATAATGAGTTCGTTGTAGAGATGAAATTCAGATCCTATACTTCTTGATTCCCACCAACTTCTTCAGTGGTAGGATTGCATGCTCCTGTTCTGTGAGGCAAGAAGCAATGCTGCTGGTAGGAGTGCTATTGGTAGGATCTCCCATGACAAACAGTCTTTTGCTGAGGAGCCAAACAAAATGTGCCAAACAGCTATTGGGGGCAGTGGGAGGTGACATTGGCAGAGGATCTCTCAGAGACAGCGGCAGTGGCACCATAGCTAAAGCTTATTAGTACTATGCAGAAGGAGGCATGCTAGACCCCTTTGAATTCTGTTACCATAAAAAGCCTATGATGAGAAAATCCAAAATGAAATAAGAGATAGTGCCAGAAGATGAGACCCCCAGGCTGGATGGCACTCAAGAAGCTACTGGAGTACAGTACATGACAACTGTGAGTGGCACTGTGTCTAATGATGCAACTGGACTCAAGGATAAAGGATGTTCAGCTGTTGACATGCACAGAGGTGAAAGGAAGATCCGAAGCTGCACAACACATATTATAGGAAGATGGAAAGTGAGAAGCATTAATCAGAGGAAGCAAGTCATATAGTAAAACAAGAAATTGCACATATAAAGATTGCAATAGTGGGGGTAATCAAAGCTAAAGTGGATAGGAACAGGACATTTTGAGTAAGATAATTACATTGTGATTTATTCAGGAAATGAAAATCTAAGAAGAAATAGAGTGGCATGGGTGGGATACAGACCAGTGCTTTGCACTGGCCTGGATACGTGCTAGGGTTGCCTCAGGGCATCGTTTACAGACGGCCTGCAACCCTAGCACGTACCTGCCATGGCATAATGGCAGTGCCCTGTATACACGGGCACAGCCATTATGATGTTACGACTGTGCCATATCCAAATGACCCGGCGTGGGCGTGGCGTTTGCACGCTGCCCCATGCTGCTAATGGTGGGCTGGCAGCAGCATGCAAATCAGCTCCAAAACGGAGCTCCTTTTTGCCACGTGCATTGCTGGTGCGGCCTTTAAACGGCCATGCCAGCAAAGCAGAAGAGAAAGGGTCTGAAAGGGCTCTTTCTCTCTTTCCCCACAGCTGCCGGGGTGTCCTTGGGCCATGAAGCCCCAAGGACACCATTTTCCAGGCCAGGGGAAGCAGCGTTTTGCCACTTCCTCTAGGCCTGGGAAAGCAGTGGATTGGGGCCTCCAGAGCTGCCACTGTGGCTGCTCAGGCCCCAATCTGGCATGGATTGGGGCTCCTGCAGTCTGCCCCAAAGGGGCAGTCTGTATCCTGCCATTAATAGTGAGGAGAGATATGGCAAAAGCAGTGAAAGGATATAATGCAATGTGTGACTGAATCATATCAATAAGATTTCAGGGAGAACCCATCAATATAACCTTGAGTTGCTGAGGAAACCTCTTATGGATTAATAAGCATTCCCCTCTTCATTCAGTTTGAGCCATAGGACTGTTCTGTACAAGCCCCATTCTCGTAGCAGTCACATAAGTAAAAATAAAATGGTAACATATTGCTTTCCAGGTAGCCATCACCACATCTCTCTCATTTGCACAACCAGGTCAGTTGCCCCCATGGCATTCTCTTTCTGATCTCTCCCTGAACCCCACCTGCCCATCTTATGCCCTACACAGCATGACTTTAGGGTTTTGTTTTGTTTCTCCCCATTTTTTCAGCACAAATCTGGACCTCTGCAGCCCCAATGGATGTCTCAACAAGTAAAAAGAAATGCAAAGAGAAGAAAGACACCCCTTTACATATGTGGTGGCCTTGTAAGAAGGCAAAATAAAATAAAATAAAATTTGGAAAGGGGTACATACATTAATAAGCCAAACGTGCAGCAAAAATGACTTTCCATTGAACCCTGAAATATACTTATTAAATACGATAGATGTCTTAGATAGTCAAACTGAAAAAAAATATCAGAAAAATGTTGCTATATATGGTGACTTCAGCTAGATTAACTTCTGCACAAATGTGGAAAAACACAGAACTACCATCCAAGGGAATGCAAACTCAATAAATACAAGAGTTCTAGATGTGAAAGATATTCAGTGCCTCACTCTCTCTAATGATAGAAATTTGGGAACTTAAGGAAAATATTCTTGGGAGGGCATAATTCTTATTTGGGGGGTGCAGTGCTTTCATCTCCCCCCCCCATAGATACACCCCTGGGGTGGGCAACAGACTAGTTCCCCCTGGAAAGCAGTTCCACAGTTGGGGAGCAGCCACTGAGTAGGCCCTTGGAAAATAGAAAGGCAGTGAGAAGTTGAGAAAGTGATTGAAATAATACCAGTTGACACATTTAATGCATTGATTCATCATCCTTGTGAAGGACAATTTTTGCTAATATCTGGAAAATGTCTTAAATCCATTGGAAATATTAAGAAATTGTAAAGTTACGGGGTCTTCTTATTATAGAAGAATCCCACTGATGTCCCTGTAACTGCTCAGCACTGAATTATCTGTTGCAACATGACTGTAAAACGTTTAGACAGAAACTGGACTGTTTAATCCTAGTCCCAATCTGCATTAAACCTGTTGTCAACCTTTCCTAACTGGGATTATTTTCCTAAAGAAAACCAAACAAAGTGCCTTTCAGGTTCTTTTTTAGTTCTAAAATAAATAATGGTGGTTCGAGCTATTGGAGTCTCAAGCAAAGCAAATGAAAATCAATGCAACATGCTTCTAAGCAAATGTATTTAGGGCCTGGGTGTTAGGTTCTATTTCACAGACTATTTTATTGGCATAACAAACACATTCATTTCAGTACTGTTTATAGAACTTGAGAGATCTGCATCTAACCCATTATAACAAAGCAAAACCTTCATTGCATTTCATAGATCAGCTTTCAAACTTGACAAAGAAATAAAGGTAATCCACAGTGAAAATAAATAGAAGAAATACACTAAACCATGTCAGACAGGAAGGTATGCACTTCAGCTCATTCAAAAGCTAACATTTATTAAAACAGGCAGCTCCTGTGAAGAGAAATCTGGCCCAGAGGTACGATGTAACAAAAACATCAGGCCACTGTATTCCTAATCACTTCTATCCATCTTCAAAATCATACTATTTCTTGTAGTCAAGGGGTAGGGGAACATTGGTGGGTCAAAGGATAGGACCATTGTGCCAATGATAGCTATATAAAAATGGAGTTAGAGTATCTTTTATTGTCATTCAGTAATGCTGGGTTTAATTCTTATACCCAGTGTGTTCTCATTATCACAATCATTTTGTTCTGCCTTCTGTCCTCCAAGAGCTTTCAAGGTTCAGTCAGTGCTCATAAACTTCACAAGTGACAGCATGTTTCATCATGTTAGAAATCCCAGCAAGTGGATGTTCCAGAGTCTCTCTTCTGACCCCTGAACCATATTCACTCTGCTTATATTTAAGAGTACAGATGTCTGGATAAAATATTATGTGAACAAAAAGCTTGTGTAACAATTGCTGCATAATATTTGTGTTGCCAATCTTCCTACATCTTGCAGACTAAGCAGAGTACAGTGGGGTCTTGTTATCCACTGGGGTTTGGTTCCAGGACCCCTGTGGATGCTCAGGTCCCATTAAATACAGTGGCATAGGAATGTATCACACAAGGGAAATCCCATGCAAAAACAGGATTTAAAAGGTAGGAAAAACCTGTGCAATTTTCACACATGCTGTTGTTAAACTTGTGTCACCCTGAACGGAAAGTTGCTTTCCCACTATTGGTTTGTGTGTTATAAGATCCTCCTGCTGCAGTTCTGATATGTGAGCATATCAGGAAAGTAATGGTAAGTTTTCTCATTAATGGAATAAATTCAACTAGAATAGCTCCATGGAAATCTGATGGGACATTATAAATGTTCTGATTTTATTTCAGTGATCCTATATTAATTCAGGCTAACATTGGATTTAGGCCCCCGATACAAAAATTTGGATTATGCAGTTGATCTCATAAGAATGCATGCTTGGAAGTAATCATGGCTGTAAAGCTGCATGCCTGCTCTTTGATTTTTCATTGGTAAAATTTGTTCCTGATTCTGCCAATGTAATTATGTACAAATGTGATTTTAAAAACCATGCACAACCTGGATGGTAGGAAATTTTCATTTAATGCTGTATGTTTGACTAGAATAGCAAAAATGTATCCTGCTGAGGTGGCTGAAATGAAAGAGTGAAGCATGGCTGTTACTTGAAACAAAATCCAGTGCTGCTCTGACACTCACAAAGACATTTCTTCCTTGCTTAGCCACTCTGCAGCCCCCCATACCAGATAAAGAACTGTCCCTGGGGGGTTTTCAGCCCTCCTGAGCTAGTTTTGGGGACACACTGGGTGAAACTACAACAGAAAGGAAAGATTGATCTCATTTTGTTTTGTTAAATTTCTTGTTCCTATTGAGTCATGCATTTTGTTTTTATTATTTGTAGAAGCAAAAACAAAACCCTTGACATGGAGATTCAGAGCTGAGAATTAAATTCAGCTGATATTTTGATGTTGGGATTAAAGAATATCTCCCCAGAGGAAAAAACCCTGCAATCTCAGGGTGCATTCAGATGGCTAAATCTAGAGTCTGGGGGAAATACAGAGTGGAGAAATGGAGAAATTCCACCCAGTTGTTGTCTGGATAATAGATTGCTGGGTGACAGATGTTGGAGCTTGCTGAAAAGTAATAAAGGAAAGACTGATTACATTCTTTGCTCTTTCAGACCAGGGTCAAGCAAAGATTATTTGAAACAGGCAAATTAATAGTAATGTGCACTTTAACCAGAGCTTGGAAAGTTACTTTTAGCCCTAGCCAGCATGACTTAGGAATTCTGAGAGTTGACGTTCATTTTTTCCCCCAAACTCTGAATTAAATTTTCTGAGGCCATTATTTAGGGCCAAGCTAAACTTTACGGTAATTGTATTCCCTATTGTAAACTCAGAGATGAATGCTTTAGCAATCAGATCTATGGATTAAACCTTCCTATATACAATCACAAAACAAAGTGTGTTAAATGTAGACATGCAGATGATATTCAATGCTTTACTCTCTGCAATGCTAGAAATTTGGGGTTTGAAAGATAATTTCGTTTGAGATGGCAGAATGTTTATTTAGGGAGGGAATAAAACTGAAGTCTCCTCCATAGCTAATGCCTGTCTCTCACCTATACACACATACAAAATTCCCAGAACAGCAGCTCTGGAATATGATGGGAGCTGTAAATTCCTTTTATTTAGAACAATACACAACAACAGATTAAGCTTTCACTGGTTTAGAAATTAATAATCTTCATTATTATTCTATCATGGGTTTTTTTCCCCCTTCCTACTTTCCTATGTATATACTGAAAATCTAAAAACATATTTGATATTACCGATCACTGACTCTTTGGAAAAAAAGATAAATTTGTCTGTAACATGTTCAAATATTGTTTGTGTACCAAATGGGGATAATCTGAATCTTCAGCAGCTCTAGGAAAGCAATATTTTATTGCTTTTTCTACAGTTGGGATTCAGAGAAAAAGAACAGCTCTGCTACTTCTTGCCACAGTGCAAATCGCAGTCTTTATCCTGACTGTGCACATTTGAATGTTCCTCCTTTAAAGGAACTCGTTACTGTTACTGCAGTCCAGAAAGTGAATCACTCAATTACTTATTACTACCACTGCAGAGAGGTGAGCAGATAGCCGCTTCTATTGCTCTGTGTCTCAGTTTATTTTTGTAATGCAATAAGGTTCCATTAGGCTGCCATGTGCACTATACACAAATGCTTTGGGTGGATGCAGAAGTTACTTATTAAGTTTTTCTAAAACCATTCTTACAGCTCATACTAACCCAGCCAATCCAAGTGCTCATCTGGTGTTGCTGTTTGGAGTAGTCAGGGTTGCAAGAGAGTCCTCCCTCCCACAAGCGCACTCACTGAATCTCTCTTCTGAGAGGAAGAGGTGCATCAGCAGCAAGCACTTGCATCTGGACAAAACAGAAAAAAAGGAAGGAAAATATATGTTACAGTGTAGGCTCCAGTTTCATGGCCATTGCACTTGTATTCTCATATTGTTTCTTGCTTATATCATTTATTAGTGAAGGAGAAAAATGACACTGCTTGAAATATACTAGTACAGGTAACCTCATCTTGAATGATCACCTGCCTATAGACTTTATCACACGGGTAAAATCAGGGCTTTAAATAGTGATTATCCTGTGAAAATCCGTGGTCATAATTAAGATTCTCACACAACACTACAATTAAAGAGCCATTATCCCAAGAATAAACAGGCAATAAACAGCAACAAATCAAACACAGGGAAATCCCGTGAATGATTTGTTGCTGTTTGTTGCCTGTTTATTCCCAGGATAACGGTTCTTTAATTGTGATGTGTGTGAAAATCTTAATCACGATCGCGGATTTTCACAGGATAATCACTGTTTAAAGCCCTGATTTTCTTTCGACTTTCATTCTGGTTTCCTTTTGATATGATCATATCTGAGCCATCACAATTAGTATTTAAACATGATTGTAGTCTCTTTTCTAGAGACACTAGAAACTAATCATAATGTTAATATTAAAGGTTTTTAGGTGACAATGTTTGCTTTTTTAGAGCATACCAAAGTTAAATACAGTCAACCCTCTTTATCCATGGATTCAATCATTGATGATTTGAAAATACTAAATATATATATATATATATATATATATATATATATACACACACACACACACACACACACACACACATTCCCAAAAGCAACCTTGATTTTGCCATTTTATATAAGGGACACCATTTACTATGCCACTGTATATAATGGGACTTGAGCATCCATGGATGTTGGGTTTTTATTTTATTTTTTGGTGGGGGGGTGTCCTGGAAACAAACCCCAGGGGATACCAAAGACCCCCTGTATCCTGTAAAAACCAAGCAGCAGGAATAAAAAATATATAAATATATAAGGCTGTTTTAAACTTCTTGCTGATTACTCTTTCTATAAAGAGGATCTATGCAAGGTAGTTTCTGAAAACAACTCTAATGGGTGGATGAAAATATTGCATAATACTTGTATATTATCATATTGTTTCCAGCATATTTAGTATACTGTTCCCCCAGGTGTATTTAGAAACCTCCCAAACTTTAAGAAATCAAAGTCTTTCCATTCACTGCTTCTACTCAGTCTTTTATCTATTTTTGTCCAAACGCCTGAGTAAATTATACATTGATACAAAGAGGAGTAGCGGGGGGGGGGGGGGGGGAGAGCCATTGGGATAATACAATGGACCCTTGAGAAGAGCTTCTTCAGCATTTCTTCAGTCAGTCACAGCCCAGCTGTTGCCATCTGCCAACAAACACGAATTTGGCAGGAGCATTTTTCAAATGTCTGCCAAAACCCAATCTGTTAGCAAAGAAGAGGAGGAGGAGGAGGAGGAGGAGGAGGAGGAGGAGGATCATCATTTGGAATACTCTCAGACTACATTTTCTTAAAAGAGGAGAAAGTTTGCATAACTGGTAGTATTAGTTACATTTTTTCATGCATCTTATGTTGTATGAGGTTTTCAAAAGAGCAACAAAAGTCAGCATACATGACACACAAGTTTAACAATCAGAAAGTCACTATTAGTTAGTTGGTAATATTCCTAAATCAGTGATGTTACTAGGGTTGATGTTACCCAGTGTGGTAACTCATGGTGTCACCCCTGCCATTGACCTTCTCTTTTACCACACAATGCAGAATCCTTAGTAATATTTTCTGTCCTAATGTTACTCATAAATTATTATTCCTGTATATCACTGAATGTAATGGTAATAGTTGTGATGTAAACAATTAGCAAAATTAAAAGTATACCTTAAAATTACAGTACCATACACACAGCCTACATATAGTTGGTTAGATTTACAGAACATCTGTTTTCTTGTATTCTCTATTTTCCAAGGCAGTCTTTCCAGAACACCTTGGCTTCCCATCTGAAAAAACAGGCATTTGGAGAAATAAGCAGCTTGGAGCTGTCAGACTTTCTTCCCATAGTGATAACACTTTTCTCTTGTTTCCCTTGCAACCTAATCCTACAAAATGTGCAGTCATCCACATATTGGATTGTTGAACTAACGTAGGGCACCAACAGGTTCCCAGCCAACAGAAAAAAGAAGTGACTTTATATCTGTGCTAGATGTGTGTGTGTGTGTGGGGAGTGGTTTTGCATATTTTCTCACTTCCTCTCCTTTTTTTTCAGGCAGAGGAGCTATGAAAGCATTGTTTCCCACAGTTTCAAAAGTTACTTTCGGGGCTTCGTGGGATAAATTTGGGATCAAGAGGGCCTAAAATATTATTGGAGGGTTTGCTGGGAGTGTTTCCACTTGTGATCTGGCTGTCTGGGGAATTCTGGCAGTTGCAGTTCAAAGAAAATAATTTTTCCATGCTCTATAGATATAATTGTTGGGCTTCTGCTGGGTTGGCAAATATGTGTGTGCGTGTGTGTGTGGTTCCTATGAAAATGTAACTAATTGTGTACTGAATTACTATTAACCATAAGTCAAAAATGTTTCCATTCTGACTCCCAATTGCAGAAGAGAAACTGGGTATTTAAATCTGCTGATCTTGAAACAAATTGCTTCCTTCCCCCGCTCTTTCTTTATACAGTGTTGGCTGCAGCTTGACATCCCATTTAACAGCAGCTTTGACTTATTTATAGCATTTCTTTGCATATTTAAAAGGGGCTTTCCATATGGTGCGAGTACAGGCACCAAACAGTGTGGCAATTAAGTGACAATGAGAGTGATCTTTACAATGGCTCCCAAATAAGGGAGAGACTACTTAATGCTCTGAAATATTGTGTACTGCATTCAGATGCTGAAGCCATTGTCATTTCCCAGTGTGTTTAATCATCCGAAACCTCAGAATATTTGCTGTGTGCTTCTTAAAATTCAATTTATGTAAACGGTGTTGGTGGTAACCCTGAATAATCAGCAATATTCTTCCAGACACACTATCCTGTATGCCTAACAGAGCATGATCTACAGGCGGCATTTGCATCTTAATTCAAGTGAGGTCTTGTTGGAAATAACTGCTTTTATGTACAACTTGCATGTTTCTGTACAGAATGCCTTCCTTCAAAGCAAAGGAAGTCCCATCTTGCAAATGATGATGAGCTATTGATGCAGTATTGTTTAGACAAAATGCCATAGTTTTGCTAGCCAAGGAAGCTTATATACTTGGTATTAAATAATACTTTCAATGCTTGTAATGGAAATTTCTATCTCTAGCATCAAATTAATATTGAATGTTTGGGAAGGGGACTTACACAATTTTATTAAGGGACCTTGGCCTAAACCCAGCTCCTTGTCCTAACTAAAGTAAACCCCATTGAATAAATATAAGAGCTGGTTTCTCCTTCGCCATTTAATTCAATATACCTATTCACGCTGAGACTAGCAACTGAAGTTAAACTCTTGATTCATAACTAGTTTCTGAAATTCTGACCTGAAACTTGGTTAGAAAACACTGCTGTATACTCCTATCTCTATCATACTTTTAGCTTTGATTCATATTATTGTAAGAGAGTGGATTTCAAACTTTTCCAGGGAAGCTTGATTCTCTTTAGAAGCTCTATAAGAAGAACAGTAATGGTGAACAAAGTTCTCTGAAAGACAGATTTTTCTGTCTTTCCATTTAGACTCAGCAACTATAGAGTATAAAGTGTTGTGGGGGTTCATCTTCAGGGCCTGGACAGTATGAACATGGCCCAGACTCTTCTGCAGTATGCAAGAGTTCCATGGCAGCCATCGATGAGTTCCTTGACAAGCAAGTCAGTTTTTTTGTGTGCTAAACTATGGGTTGTTGTGCTATCTATGGTATGTTGTTTCATATTAATTTCATGGCAGATTCTCCTTCTTTGGAGCTTTTAAAACAGGCTGGATGGCCATCTGTCAGGGGTGCTTTGTGTATTCCTGCATGGCAGGGGGTTATACTGGATAGCCCTTGAGGTGTTTTCTAAGTCTATAATTTTATGATTCTATGGCAAGCTATGGCTTCTCTTCTCTATTTTTGTTCTCTTTCTTCCTTGCCCCCTTTTGTCAGCTCTCATTTCAACATGGACAGCTGGGGAAACAAGCTAAAGACAAACCATGATTGTGGATTCTGATATTCTGCCTAGAACTTGCAAAGCTCCTTTTTAAATGCAGTTCATTCCCATTACTCTAATATGCAGCAAGTAAGTCACTGTCATTGCTTGTCAGCAATAACTCATAATGTTACTCACCATATTACTAGCTTATATTTTATTTTTCAAACACAAAAATGTAGGATTGATAAGAGAACATCACAAGATATGAAAAATTGCTGTCAAAATCCCTCTTAAAATGCCCCTTAAGCAGCAACTTCAAAAAGTTATCAGAAACTGTTATTCATTAAACAGTTACATTACATCCATTAAATGTTTTTGATCTCATTCATTATAGCACTTTTGAATATTCCTTCATCCCCCCCCCCCGCTTACAAAAATTGTAACTCTTCACTTGCAGCTTGTTTCTTCCAAGCCATGGTGGTTTATCCCTTACAAACCAAAATGGTTTGTTGGTAGTGGCTCGTTTTACAACAGACGACACCATGGCTTGTTATGACATGCAAATGCAATGTGGAAATGGTCTCCTGAAATTAGGAAATTTAATAGTCAATCACATGCATAAGAATTTGATCTTCCTTTGCTTCAAATAACTGTATCCTCCAGTGCTCCTCAAAACATCCTGTCAAAATGCTTATTAGGATTTTTTCTTCCATATAAGTTATCAAGACGCTGGATAAAAGAAACATAAGCATAATAATAGATGAATTCTGGAGACACTTTAATGCAAGATAAGGTCCTCTATTCTGGCTGATCGTTCATAAAATGTCATGATTTCTGTTTCAGAGAATCTTTGATAATGCACAACAGCAGCCACAATGCTTTTTAATGCCCCCAAAAGGAAGAAATGTGATTAAGTTGCTCCTTGTAGATTTATCGTCTTCCTACCACACAATTATATATGCAAACTTGGGTCCTTTAAATTATTTTATTTTCAATGCTTGCCAAGAATAGAATGCATTTCCAAAAGAAATGTACAGCCTGCCAAGGCTTATTCACTGGTGAGTGTTGAATACTAATTGCTACTGCTCATTCCTCTACAGCAGTTCATTTTAATGTTTTGTAAGCTGCTCAAGAATTATGAGATGAGATAGGATATACATTTTCAAGTAAAAAAAATGAGGTATGTAACGTGCTGCTTTGCAAGTCTTGATTAGTGGTTGATCTCACAACAATCCCACATGTCTACTGTTATTCCAGGATTACAAATAGGGAAGTGAAGCTGAGATTGAGAGTATAGGGCTTGCCCAAAGTTAGACAATTAAGTACAATTTTACATTGTATGCAGCTAACAGAGGCATTGTGGCTGCATGTAAATTTTATACTAGTGTTCTCTGCAACCAGCACATAAAGATTTGTTCTGAGACATTTTGCTGACAAAGGTGATAGAGAAGGTGGTTCCCTCTCCCATTTGTGTACAGAAGCTATCTCAACCTGTGGTTTAATCCTACTTGAGTTGTGGCAATGAGAGATTGTCCTCTAATAAAGCTAGTTTGGGGTAGTGCCACTCAAAGTGGTGCTCCACAGACCAGTGCTAGTCCACAAACCATCAGTGCCAGTCCCTGGAAAGTTTCCATGAAAGAAAGAAACAATGTGGTACTGGTTCATGGCATACTAGGAAGAAAATGTTGGTTCTACACATCAGCTACTTTAAGACACACTGTTTCAGGGGATTCAGTAGATGTTCTGAGGCAGAAAGGAACAGCTGTGGAGTCCAGGAGGAACAACTGTGAAGTCTCCACAACATCTGGTGCTTGAGGTGATCACCTCATTCTGTTTTATGGTACAGGAGGTTCTGCATAAAAAATAATGTTATGTGCCAAATTATGGAATCTGAAGGACTTCTGAATGCTCTCCAGTTTTATAGGCTCTATTCTTTCCTAGAGGGGCATTCTCAGAAGGTGGTGTTAGAGGATTCCTGTTTGATTCCTTGGCCATTGGTTTGTGGGGTTCAGTCTTGTCCCCTATGTTTTTAAACATCTACTTGAAACAGCTGGGAGAGGTTGCCTGGAGTTTTGGAATAAGGTATCACCTGTATGCTGATGATGCCCAGCTGTATCACTTCTTTCGACTTAATTCCAAGGAAGCTGTTCCTGTCCTAAACTGGTGTCTGGCCACTGTAAAGGTCTGGATGAGGACAAACAAATTGAAGCTTAATCCAGACAAGACAGAGGTGCTCCTGGTCAGCTGAAAGACAGATCCAGGAATAGTGATTCAGCCTGTGTTAGATGGGGTTACACTCCCCCTGAAAACTCAGGTTCATAGATTAGGGGTACTTCCACTGAGCCTGGAAGCCCATGTTTCAGCAGTGACTAGGAGTGCATTTGCACAGTTAAAACTAGTGCAACAACTGTGCCCATTCCTGGAGAAGTCAGATCTGGCCATGGTGGTACATGCCTTGATTACATCCCATTTGGATTACTGTGATGTGCTCTAAGTGGGGTTGCCTTTGAAAAGTGCTCAGAAACTTCAGTTGGCCCAAAGAGCTGCAGCTAGGTTGTTAACTGGTTATAGGAAGCATACAATTCCCTTGTTGTAACAGCTCCATTGGCTGCCAGTACGTTTCCTGGCACAATTCAAAGTGCTGGTTTTGACCTATAAAATCCTACGCAGCATGGATCCAGGTTATTTGAAGGACCATATCTCCCTTTACAAGCCCACTAGGGTGTTGAGATCATCAGGAGAGGCCTTTCTCTCTGTCCAACCACCCTCTCAGGCTTCTTTTGTGGGAACAAGAGAGAGGGTCTTCTCAATGGTGGCTCCCAATCTTTGGAATATCCTCCCTAGAGAGGCCAGGATGGCTCCATCCCTGCTATCCTTTTGGCTGCAGGTAAAGACATTCTTATACTGTCAGGCCTTTTCATGCTGCTAAGGGCTGAGATTTAAATGTTGTGCATTTTAAATTTTAAGGTTTGTATTTTTAATCATGTTATTTTTTAATGTGAAGTCGAAGGCTTTCATGGCCGGCATCCATAGTTTTTTGTGGGTTTTTTGGGCTGTGTGGCCATGTTCTAGAAGAGTTTCTTCCTGACGTTTCGCCAGCATCTGTGGCTGGCATCTTCAGAGAATGCTTGTCTGGAAAGGACTTGGGTATATATATTGTGTGACCTGGGAAAGCAGGAGTGATTTGCATGTGTATGTTCTGTTGCTAATGGCAGGCCTCAGGGTGGGAGGGTCTGCAAAAGAGGATTAGTGTCTGCTTGATTAGTGCTCATGGTCTGCTGGAAAATCCCTGACCCTGGGAGATTTCTCATTTTCATTTGTTGAGTCTTCATCTTGCTATTTTTCTGGACTGGTAGCCAAACCTTGTTTACTTTAAGGGTTTCCTCTTTCCTGTTCATATTGTCCCGGTGTTTGTGGATTTCAATGGCTTCCCTCGGCATCCTGACATGGTAGTGGTTGGCATGGTCCAGAATTTCAGTGTTTTCAAACAGTATTTTATGCCCAGGATGGTTTGTAACATGTTCTGCTACTGCTGATTTTTCTGGCTGACCCAGTCTGCAGTGTCTCTCGTGTTCCTTGATTCTTGTTTGCACACTGCATTTGGTGGTCCCTATGTAGACTTGTCCGCAGCTGCATGGTATGTGGTAAACTCCTGTGGCTGTGAGAGGGTCTCTCTGGTCTTTGACTGAGCGAAGCATTTGCTGGATTTTCTTCGTCAGTTTGTAAACCATTTGAAGAGGTGAGAAGCCACACAAAAGCCTCGCCCCAGTCCTAAGGACTGGACCACAGCTTTGGCACAGCTTCTGTCTCTTAGGACGCAGGCATCATTTAAACAGCATACTTCCAAAGTGACCTGAAGCAGCTTCATTTTGGCCTAAGTAAGTAAGGATCACATGGGGAAATTGGGGGTTTAAAAGGGCATTTTCCAGGGACAGTCATGCAATATGGCAAAGATTTTACCATGACATTGGACTTAGAAAGGACTTATCCTGGAAAGAACCAAGAATGTTCCAGCAACAAATCATTCATGGGAAAATCCCATGATTTGTTGCTGGGGCATTCCTGTTTCTTCCTGGGATAAATCCTCTCTATGCTCAATGTGTGGGAAAATCTTTGCTGTGATTGTGCAACTGTCCTGGGAAAATGCCCTTTTAAACCCCCAATTTCCCCCTGTGTGATAAAATCCTAAGTAAGTAGGTGCTGGAGGGTCTTAATTTTCTAGAAAGGTGACTTCAGGATAAATTTTATATATCTGCTGAGATTACCCTGCAGTAACTTTGGAATGTCTTATTCAGCCTATAAAACTGAGATTAAAACAGTTCCCATTCAGATATAAAGCCACTGACCTACTTTTTAGGTGTCTTGCTGAAGGTGGTACTGTACAAAACCCTTCTGGCATTTCAGTGCAGCAGAAGTGTCACAATGACAATGCCTTTATTTTCAAAATGTTTAGCACGGAATCTTCCATAGAGACCTTTACAAACAGCCTGCTAAATTACTGCTGGCTGGGCCATCCTATTCTTATAGAAGAAATGATTGCAGAAGTAAAGCGCCAGTGGGATTGTCATCTTTTATCTATTGGCACAAAGAATTATTTCCTGAGATGTAATGTAGCCAGAATGAGAGGGTACACAGTTCCAGCTTTTTTGAGCTGATCCTAACAAATTGGGTGTTATGCTATGAACAGTTGATCTTAGGGATTTATAGACAGACAGATAGCTCCAAACTTTGAAGTAAAACATTGGAGAATTGTTGCTTTTGACCCTAACCAGGATGAAATATTGTTTTGGGTGATAACAAAGCAATCCTTTAATTCATTCTTTTTCCACATCACAGTAACAGTTTTGTCTTGTGTTACTCTTTATGGGGGACAGTCTGAATCTGTGAAGAGGGAGGAAGGGAGAGAAGGAAGTAATTGTATGGCTGAGCTGACTCATTCTAGTGTCTTGTACTATGATTGAAAGATGGAGAAACAGATAGGACCTATACAGCTGACTGGATTTTTGGTTGTTCTTAGGAGCATGACTGTGGGGTCATGCATAATATATTTCTACACTTCAAAATTACCATTATACCAGTGCATGTTTTCTCAAATCGCATGATGATATTTTTTTTTAAACTTCAGTGCTGGTACTTATATCTTGTCCATGATTCCACACTGTACCAACTTGTAATTTTAACAAGGCAATCAAAATTCTTTAGCACAGAGTTTTGGGTAAAGAAATTAAGATTCAGAGGAGTGCATATTAGATACTTGAGTCTGGTCTGCTTTGAAAATCTCACAGTCCACAGCTAAATAAATTAATCTGTTTTTACAAATAACTACATGCAGTGGGTTCTCCTTATCCATAGGCTTGCCATCCGTGGATTTGAGCTTCCATGGATGGCAAACACCATTATTTTTAATGGAGGTACATGCATGTGACCACACAAGCAGCCGTGTGCACATCACATCACCATAGGGAACAATGGGACTTTGAGTCCCACATTATGTTTATCCATGGGGGGATCCAGAACAGATCCAGCACAGATATGAAAGGATGACTGTACTTGTTATTAAGTTGTGCTCCTCCAACAACTAAGCTACATTATGTCACATTTGTAATATAACAAGGTGCCAGCATTGAATAAATAAATGCTGAAGTGATGTTGAAATATCGGGGAGAGTCTATTTTGTGTTACAGGTGCGTGGCTTGCTCCATTAAAAAAACTAATTGTCTTAGTTACTTTTGACAAATGGTAATTAGTTACTTTTAAAAATCATTGCAAAGATACCAAAGTACCTACTTCGTTCCAAATGCATAACAAAGTAATGTCCCCTGGCCTTACCCTCAAACCTCCCTTAACAACCAGCAGCCACATTAAGCAATGGAGGTATCTTCTATTGTCATTCAAAATGCAGTGGGATAATGTTTCCAGCCTCCTCCCACCAGCAAGTAAGCAGTGATGAACTGTGACAGGGACTCTTCTTCTGACTGTCATAGCATTGCTTGCTGGCAGGAGGGGGCTGGAAAAGTCATCCTCCTTGCTCCCTGATGGGCAGCTGTTCCACCTAGCCTGGAGGCATGCCCAGCTGGGGACTCAGAAGAGGAGAGAGTGAGGGAAGAACCTAACCCTGAGCCTAGTCCCAGTTCTTCATTGCCTGTGCCAATGCAAACTGATGCTAAAGAGGACAGTCAGGAGCCCAGCACTCAGGCAGTGAGAAAGAAGAGAATGACAACTTACTTGTGCCTTTTCACAGCCAGCAAAGATCAGAAAGGACAAGGCTATGTTATTCTAGGAGGCTTTATAAGAAACAGCAAGCAATTAGGAAGCAGCTGAACTAGGAAGTGCTGAAGATAAAAGCCTGGGAAGAATTCCAGACCCTTTGTTTGGCATCCTGACTTCCCTGGTGAAGGCATCCTTGTTCGAAACTCTCTTGTTGCCTAATTTCTTGGATTGAACCATTGGGCTTTGGACTGGTGATTCTGCTTGTTCAAACCCTGGACTCTTGGAATAGTTGAGTATTTTGATTACTCAAACCCTGATACTTGGATTGGCTTTAAAAAATCTGCTTTTGGAATCTTTGGTATGCTCTGGCTGTCTGATACTGAGGACCTGAATTGTATCAGATGCTGTGTTTTGTTGTTCTTTTGCTTTGCCATTATTGGCCGCTGGCTGCTTTTCTGAACAGACCTCCTTCATGTGACGCAGCTTCTGGATGTTATGGTAGGTTTAGTGAGGGCATTGATTATTGTGGTACTGCATAGTTTTATTGACTACAGAGACACTATGGATCTGCAACTCTAGGTTATGAATTCTTAACTGCAATATACAATGCCAGCCCATGTCTGCATTTTATTATAACTATAGGGGATTGGAGCTATAACTAATTCCTTTTAAAATGTAACTTCCATATTCTAAGTATGCTGGGAAATGGTTTGCTTTTATCTATGCTGGAGTTGTCTGGATGGGGGTCTTTTATTTTTTTAAAGGCTTATTCACAGGATTTTCTGATCCCAAGTGTCAACTTGCGATTTATGAAAGCTTTTTTCTTACACAGAGGATGGAACCTCCAGCCTTAACTATAGCATATGGGAATGAATAGCTTGTAATGTCTTTCCCCTCATGTAAGCTCCAAAGAACCATGTAAAAAACTCTTCAGAATTATATTCTGTGACTACAGAGACAAGCAGACTACTGGAGAGTCTGCAAGTTAGCTCCAGCATTTGTGATTGCTTGACAGATCAGATGTGTGTGCAACTTCTCTATTTGTAATGGATTGCTACATATAATTCCTTGATGATGATTTTTTTAAAATGCATTTTCGACTGGCTGCAAAGATGTGTTGCTTCCTCAGACTGTCAGACAACAGCCAGCTCTTTAACCTCAGCAAATGAGAGATCCAGGACAAGATACATAGTAGTTGTACTGAGGCTTTTTTCCTTTAATGTTTCCTCTTTTTTTTAAAGTAAAAAAGTTATATTTGAACATTATTGACCGCAATCAGTTTGGGTTCATTTCACTTGGCAGGTGGGCCATTAATAAAAGTTTGAAACAGGAATTCTGAAGATCTATTTTTAATCCGTTCCTCAGGCAGACTTTAATGGGTTTCCAAGTGTTCTGGCAACATAGTTATAATGGACTCACATCACAGCTATTCCCCTCTTGTTAAACAAACAAACAAACAAACAAACAAACAAGACCCTGAACAGAGATAATGCATTATCAATCCAGAATTTCTGCATGCAAGACTGTCATTTTGGATTAGCACTAAACAACAGAAAATATATATCCATGGCTGTGTGCTTAGTTTTCTAACCCACACAATGTATTTTTGTATCAAACAAATGGAATATAGGAAGGCAGAAAAGAAAACAATAAATAAAACATTTCAGAAGTTTTTATAGATTTTGTAGATTTTACTCTATAAAAACTTCTGAAATGTGTTTTTAAATAGTTTTAATTCGAGGGTTGTTTTAACATTATAATCTGTTTAATTGTGCTTGAATATCACAGAGGATTGTGCTTTTAGCTGCATATCTTTCTAAAAGCATGTTCAAGTTATTATCAGTAATTTTTTTTCATAACCTAATAAAATACAATTTTTAAGGATTTTAATATTTGAATTACCCAAATGTTCCTTGGGAATGGCATGTTCTGAAACTTACTTTAAGTTCTGGAAGTTAATGTTGGGCTATGTCTAATAATTCTGAGAACTTGTCCTCAAGAAAAACCAATTTACCAACAGAAATACTAAATTTAGCTATTCATGAATGCTCATCTATAAATGAGACAAAGAACTAACACAGTGACTGGTTCAAAGTGCCAGTCTTGTCTGGCAGAATTTATGTTGCACATGTCACAGTCAGACATAATGCAGTTTGTCATTGATTTGAGAAATGAATTGCTCTAGATGCTGCTATTCAGTTGTCTCAAGGTTTTTAGGTTTTTTAAGGCTGCAAGGAAGCCATATTAGGTTATGCAATTTGCCAGCAGCAAATTCATTCTGGTACATTGATTGAATGAAGCAGCTCCCTGTTGCTGTTGCTCTCTCTTAACAATTTATGCATCTTTGACAAGGACCATTAAAATCACTAGAATGTGTGCTGTTGAACACTAAAAACCAACAACAAAAAGCCCCTACAACCCCAAAATGGGGAAGACTTTTGCCATATTTATCTGTTTCCAAATCTTGCACCATAGCATTCTGACTGCCCAAAGTAGTTGATAGGGAGAGCTTTCCCAGAAGTGGCAAAACCTACTCACCTTCATTGTTTCTTCCTGAAAAGACTTTGGCAATAGGTGACTATTTTTTCCTAAGAAGACTACATGGTTATATGTTAGATCATGTTTGAAAACATCAACCAAAGACCACTTTTGGTAAAATGAACATTTGATCAGAATAAAATAGGGTCTGCTACCTGTGGCTACATTGCAGAGAGAGAGAGAGAGAGGTGTGGGAAGAGGAGCATAGGAGGAAGTCAAGTCAAGCCTGATAATTTAGTGTGTGTACGTGTGTACATATACACATACACATACAGAAAGAGAGCAGAAAATATTAAAGCAACAACACTGATGTGTCCTAACTACTGACCCTTTCACACTACACAATGACAGCAGTATGATTCCACTTTGACTGCAATGGCAACAACCCATGCATTCTTGGGATTTTTAGTTTAAAGATGGGTAAGAATTCTTAGCTGAAGAGCTATAATGCCAAACTACTCTAACTCACAAAACTACAGAATTTCATAAGAGGTTGGCTATTATGGCAATCAGAGTTAGTTCATGACATTACAATTGTCTTGTGTGAAAATGCCCTACTTCTATTGCTCCTTGGCAAGTATGGTTACTGATTTTACCACTCCCTATTCTAAAGGACTACCTGAGCACTTATGTATTACAATAGGAAAGAGATACTCCTTTGAAGAGCTTTAAAAATATTTTTAAAGAAAAAGAATTCTGGCTGGAATGATAGAAATGTTGTCCTTATCTTGATGCTGTTGTTTATAATGGTTTAATTTTAATTACTTTTTGAATCTGTATTGAAAGTTCCCTTCATGGGACAGAAAATCAAAATATAAATATTTTAAATACATCAAAATTGGGGGGAAAATACTGCAAGGAAAATAATGAGAATGTCACTGTAGTAGTATAAATTAGTATAAATAATTCCAAAACTAACTCTATTCATATAAAGAACTCTATGCTTTCACAGGGTTATAAAATCATGAATATTTTGTTTTTGCATGTGAACCAATGTGATATTCATATTTCAACATCTTTGGAAAAAGTGTCTTGGACATTTATCCTCTGTTTTATGAGCTCATTTACTTCTTGAAAAAAGGTATTATTTGAAGTCTGTGAGCCTCAAATAACAGTGCAAAAAAGACACACATGCCCCTTTTAAAATTCAGCAAACAGCTGTTTCTCCTTAACAAGGCTAGTCTGTGTGATTAGGTCTGCCCAATTCCACCATATAGGAACATGATATATGGAGTTTTTGGTGCTGGGTTTATGGCTGTGAGAAAGAAAATGTACTTTAAATACACTCTGGAAAAATCCTTAGTCTGAACTCCTCTCCAGTGCCCACAGAAACT
>NC_056525.1:212420986-212434575 GCF_019175285.1 Sceloporus undulatus | reverse complement strand
AGACACAAACACACAGATACATATAATAATTATGAATAAATCTCTTTATCTTAGACAAAACTACACATACTGCTGCTGTAGCTTCAAAATAGTTCTAGCGTGTCATTGGGAGATTAAGCACAAGTTGAAAATGGCTCAACTTGTATAATATTCATGAACAGCTTTTGTGCAAGATGGGCCATATGGTAGACTTCTGCACCTTCTACAGATATAAACACACACTTCCTAGCACCTAAGCAGTGCATGTTGTCAGGCTGTTTCCAACAAAAGCCTCAGAGAATTGGTCCAGTCTGTTCCTACACAGTGTCATTTGATAGCCAATGGTATAAAGATCTTCTGGTGCTGCTGAAGCTCAGAATTCAGAAGGAAAGATTTCCTAAGCAACTGTTTGGCCAAGTGCCTGCAAAGCTTTACGCAACACTAGAGTAGCTGGACTAATATCAAGCAGAGGATCTAGGCCACTGCATAGCTGCATTCGCTACCCTGATGGTCACAGCCTGCAAATGTAGGATCTAGATATATTCATGAATGGTACATCGGTTATTATTTATCTGTATCAAGAAAGGTAGAGAGAAGGAAGATAAGAGTTACTCCCAAATTAACAGTTAAGTATAAACTGAGATCATTCATTTTCAGATAATATGCAGATAATATCATTACCAACCCATTGCATCCTAGTGCATCTCAAATTACTAACCCACTGCACTACAATGCTGTGGTTTATTAGGACTTCTGTGTCTTTAATTAATAGCTTCCTCCTTCTGTCTGTTGACAATATTGTTTTTGTTTAGCAATAGCAGCAGTGCTATAAAACTTTATGCTATTTTGCAGTTTTAAAAATGAAATGGAGAAAGAGAAGGGAACAGACTAGTTAAGGACAAATTAAGTGGTTACACATCATGAATGTTGTCACCACACTGAACAGAAAACAGTAAAAAGGACACAAGCTGGAAGGAGGAAGCTGCTAATTGGGGTTTTGGAGTAAATAGGACTTAATTTGGAGGAAACATTGGAAGGTCATGAAGAAGGGAGTTGATGGATGAGAGGAGCACTGTATTAAAAGCCATGAGGAACCACTGATTTAATTCAGCTGATTGTGAAAAACAATGCCTCAGCAGCACTATACGGCCCTAATGTGGAAGCTAGAGAAGAATAATTGGGAGATAAATATTTGTCATCTGTTGTAGTGCCCTGACCTCTTGACTATTTCATAATAGCATTGTGAGACATTTTACGCATCCACTGAGTGTGCAAAAAGGAAGGTGAAACCAAAGCGTCTGGCCTATTGCCACCATCAGTTTGCCTGCCAACTCTCTGCTATGGACTACAGGTAGGAACCCATTCAAATCTCCTACCAAATGTGTAAATACTTGGGCAAGGACTGGTCAGTGTTTAATATCAGAGGTGAGGTTAGCTAATCCAGACCTTGAGAAATGTGGAAAAGCAGTATCTTTTGAAATACAGTATATGCTTAAGGATGTTCATCAACCTCTAGTTTTGAGTGATCATTTTATTTAAAATACCTGAGCATGGAAATGTATTTTTTAAAGTATATTGGTTACCGTTATAGTTCTGTGCCTTCACAGGAGTCAGTTCCTGTTACAATTGTAACTGTTTTAAAGTGACTCTCTGCTAACCACTTTCCCAAAAATAACTGAAACAATTACTTTTGCCAAATTAATCAGTTTTGTTACACTGAAAGAAAATTCAAATGCCACAAACCTCTGGCCCAGGGGTAGGCAACCTTTTTGAGCCGGGGCCGGATTGCTGTCCCTCAGACAACTGGGGGGCCGAAGCCAAAAAATAAATAATTAAATAATTTTTTTTAAAAAATTAAATATATAAATAAACCAGGACAAATGTAGGACAAAATTTTCAAATGGAAGACACTTTTTTAAAAAAAATGGAGGACACGCGAAAAAATTTGCTGTTTTTTTTTAAATGTTAATATAAATGCATGTTTCTGAGGCTTCTATAGACAATTGCCCCCCAAAGGCCCCGGTGGCAATCGGCGGCAGGACCGGGCTGGGGACGGTCCCAAGGCCTCGCTGGGCCACATCCGGCCCGCGGGCCGCAGGTTGCCTACCCCTGCTCTGGCCTGTGGTACAAAAACACACTCACCTCCCACCCCCCTTTTTGTTGCCTAAATCTGCCAGAATTTCAGGCATATAATATTCCTCTTCAACCATTTAGTGATTACACATTATTACAAAAGTAACTAAACAGTTACTGTTACATTGCAAAGGACTGAAACCACTAGGAGAGGAAAGTAACTACTTACTACCAATTGCTGATTCCACTTCTTTTTGCAGTGAATTCAACGCAGAATATATATATATGTTCTACAAATGTACATCATACACACCCATCACAAAAACACCATCATCAGTGAACATCAGAACCAAAAATCCCTCAGCCATTAAAATAGTTTTTAAATGATCTGTTAAAAGCCTTTCAAACTGATGTTTCATAAAGTAATAAAGTGCCAGGATTTGACAAGCCATCCCCTGGAAGGTATTTCACAAAACATGTGTCTCTCCTGAAAGAGCCCTGTTCCTAACAGCTGCCTGTTGTTGTGCGTCTTCTGACTCATGGTGACCCTATGGTGAGCCTGTTGTGGGGCTTTCCTGACAAGATTTGTTCGGGGTGTGGGGGGGGGGGTGTTGAGTGTGAGGCTGAGAGAGTGTGACTAGCCCATAGTGACCCAGTGGATTTTTATGGCAAATGGGGATTTGAACCCTGGCCTCCAGAGCTGTAGTATAATGATAAAACCACTACACCATGCTTGCTCTAATATCTGTCTACCATTTCTCTATTATTTATCAATATATGGAGCAGGAGCTCAAATGTTGTACGGAGCATACAAGGAGAAATACATGGAATAACATAGTCTTAAGATACCCAGGTCTCAAGCCATTTAGGACTTTAAAGACTGAAACAGCACCTTCAATTGTTGTGCAATATATTCTGAACATTGAAGTGCAGCAAAAATAAAATAAGAACTATATGGCTGAATTCTGCTCCTATAAGGTATTGCAATTGGGTGGCAAAAGACTCATCTGGAAACACCTGTAAGATGTATTGCAGAGGTCTTTTGAAACTGCATTTTCCCAGCCTTCAAATACAACTTTGTAATAATACCCTAAAGGCACATCCTGATCTTGAAAGCTGACTAGAGTCAGCCCTGGTACTTGGATGGGAGACTACCAATGAATCCCAGGTGCTGGAGGCTATAATTGAGAGGAAGGAATTGGCAAAAGCACCTCAGCATATTTCTTGCCTAAGAAATCCCTATGAAATTCATGGGGTTGCCATACGTTAACACAAGAGTTGAAGGCACAGACACACAGAATGTGCCTTTAGCTAACTGCAACGAAAGATAAATTGCTCCGTGTGTAAAAGGAAAAATGGACACAGTGTGGGGAATTAGATAGAAATAAATAAAATCTTGGAGTTTGGGCAACTGCAGAAAACATTATACAGGGACAGATGAATCCATAAAGGGAGCAAAGAATTTCATATGTCAGCCTGATGAACAGTATATCGAGTGTGCTTGGAACATCCAATACAAGAGATACAAGAACATATTTAATAAACCAGGGGTAGGAATTGTGCAACCCTTCAGAAACTGTTGTATTGCAAGTCACAATATACCTAGCAAGTGTAGCCTGTACTGCAGAATGCTATCAGTTGCAATCCAACAATCTCTAAAGGGCAGCATGATTCCCACTCCCTACAAAAGATATATTAAGAGGTAAAATATACAGTGGCAAAGAGGCAACTCAAACATATGTTAGTACTGACTATAAATAAGTATTGCAGAGATACACTCTTAACACTGACACAAAAGTGTATGCTCATTTAACTTTGGCTTCCATTACATACATGCATGCTGCTGCCAGGAATGTGTAGTGCTGATAGACAGATTTTCCATATAAGGAGGCAGTCTGTGTCACAAGTGGCTCTTGCAAATTATAAACTATGTGGAGAGACAATGCCATGTGTCAACTATATGAACACTCAGCTTCTGTTTGGATTTCCAATGCTGTACTGATTCTAATGTGGAAAGCACTGAGGCTCATGGTCTGTAGCAGGGATGGGGAACCACAGGCCTTATATGGATCTGGCTCCATGGGGTCCCAATCAAGACCCTGAGGTCACTTCCATTTAGGGAAAAATGCCTCTGCTGGATCTAAACCCTGATCTCCAGGTCTGTAGCCCACCACTCAGACTACCACACCACACTGGCTCTTGTGCAGAATATAAGGGAATATTACAGCCCAGCTCACATCCCAAAATCACATTAGTGGTGCTGGGGGCATTTTGGTAGGAAATTGTGGGTTAACTTTTTGTATTAAGGGTGGAGATGTGTTTGCCCCCAAAGATCCCTGGAAGGGTCAGTCCAGCCTATTAACCTCCAACATTTGTCCATCTCTGTTGTAGCATCCCTGGAAAGTGACACCCCCTACCCTGCAATACCCTTATAGAATCATAGCATAGGAAGGGTCCTCATGGGCCACCTAGATCAACCTGCTGCTCAATGCAGGATCTCCAGGTAAAGTATCCCTAGCAGATAGCTATCCAATCTGTTTTTGAAGATGTCCAGAGGAGGAGACCCTACCACCTCGCTAGGCTATTTGTTCCTTTGGCAAACCACTCTTGCTGTCAAAAGGTTTATTCTAATGTTCAACTCTTCTCTCCTGCAACTTCAAACCATTAGACCCAGTTCTACCCTCTGGGGCAGCAGAGAACAGGCCTGTCCCCTCCTCTCTTTGACAATCATGTCACCACTCAGTCTCCTCTTCACCAAACATAACGTGCCCACCTCTTTCAACCATTCCTCATATGTTTTGTTCTCCAAACCTGTTATCACTCATGTTGCCTTTCTCTGCACCCACTCCAACAAGTCCATATTCTTCTTTAAATGAGGCACCCAGAACTAAGATAATAGTCCAGACAAAGCTTGAGCAATGCAGAATATTTTGGTCAGTGCATGCCTTCACGTCATCTCTGGACTCTTTCACACAGGGAAAATTGGCAGGTTAAAGTGCGAGCACTGCAGGGTCATTCTGGCCATAAGGGACAACTTCACAGCTGCTTTCTACATGACGCTGCGTGCAATCAGGAGAGAATCTAGGGAGAATGTGAGGTGAATCAAGATATGAGCAAATTTGCAAAACTACTGCATTTGCATGTCCATTTTGCTTGCAAATTAACTCCCTTCGTATAATGCCAGCTGTTTGGAAATGCAAGCCTCCGGATGCCTTTGGTTCCCAGATTTCCCAAGGTGCCCTGCTGTGCCAAAGAGGGATCATGCTCTCCTCTTAAAGGGATACACATACACTTCATTCGCCCAGCTGCTTGCCTCCTCTTTGCAGGCTCTAATCAGCTGGTGGGAAAAGGCAGAGAGAATACATTTTAGATGTCCTCCTGGACTGGAGGGAGAAATGGAGGATGTGCTCTGGAAAAGGAGGGCATCGAGGAGTATCAGCCCTCTGTGGAATCAGGCAGGCCTATGGACCCTGCCCCCTCCTTTCTCTCTCTCTCTCTTGTGTGTCTTTGTGGTTTTACGGGGTTTGCAAAGGGAAGCCTAATTCTGCCTTCCTCTGACACAGTTTCTGGGGCTTCTGGGGCAAAGAGGACCCCCCCCCGGTTTCCCTTCCCTCCCTGGGGCATATGGGGGGGCACTTGTGGAAATGACAGTTTGGAGCATGTGCAGAAAGGGTATTTCTAAGTGAGCAATGCGGGTTTGTCTTTACCCATTTGATAGCCAAATTTGAATCTGACCCTAAGTAATGTGCCTTTAACCCCTTGTTGTGCTCTTCTGTATGATAACCATTAGCAAATAAGCTTGCTTTCCTGGGATGCCACCACTTTAACCATTTTTGGGATGGATGCAAATAGATCTCTGTGTGGAAAAGTCCATCTGACTTACAGTGACTCTAAAGTGAACCTGTCATGGGGTTTTCTGGGGCTGAAAGTGTGTGAGGTCAGCCAGTGGGCTCCATGGTTGAGTGGGAAATGGAACCCTGGGTTTGTAGCCTTGCACTCAAACTACCACACCACACTGGCTCTTGTGCAGAATACAAGGGAATATTATGTCTCTTGACTTGGAAAGTATACTTCTATTAATCTAGGCCTGTTACAGACTGCCAAAATAAAGCTGCTTCGGGTCTCTTTGGAGGTATGCTGTTTAAATGATGCATGCATCCTAAGAATCCGGAAGCTGCACCAAAGCTGCACTCCAGTGCTTAGGAATGGAGTGTGGCTTTGGCGCGACCTCCGGACTCTTAGGACCCATGCATCATTTAAATAGCATACCTCCAAAGAGACCCAAAGCAGCTTTATTTTGGCAGTCTGTAACAGGCCCTAGACTAAAATAGCATTCACCTTCTTTGCGGAAGTATCATACTGCTGGCTCATGTTCAGTTTATTATCAACAATAATCCCAAGGATTTGTGTGTGTGTGTGTGTGTGTGTGTGTGTTTGTGGTGGTTTTTTTGGTTTGTTTGGTTTTTTTTTTGCATGTAGTACTGCTCAGTCATGTATTCCCCATCCTATACCTGTGCATTTGGTTTTTCTGGCCTAAATGTAGAATTTTGTGTTTGTCTGTATTGAATTCCATTTTATTAATTTTGACACATTGTTCTAATTTATCTAGGTCCTTTTGAAATTCTGTCCCTATCCTGTTCTTGACAAACCTATGTTGGCACCTGCTATCAAGATACTTGCAGACAGACTCATGTTTAATCCTTTTAAATATTTTTCCTGTTATTGGGGTCAGGCTGACCTGTGGTTTCTTGGAGCTTCTTTCTGCCTTTTTTTAACAGAAGTACTTTGGCACCTCACTTGTTCTCCAAGATTTCTCAAAAATGATGGCAAGTGATTCAGAGCACAACAACAAATTCCTTCCGGATTATGGAATGCAGTTTGTGTGGACCTGCAGATCTGAATTCATTTAGGTTAGCTACATAGTTTGACTAACTCCCTATCGATCTTGATTTGCAATCCAGATTCCTTGCCAAGGTCCTTGCTGCTGCATAGAAGCACACAGTTACCTTCTTGGGAGAAAACCAAAGCAAGCAAAAGCTTGGTAAAGTAGAAGACAATAGGAAAAGAGGGAAACTATCCCATCTTTGTAATGTTTTCCACATATTCTGAAAAACTGAAATGCCTCTCCTAAGAGACAGTAAGAGCTTAAAGCTAAAATATTTGGATATATTTTTGTTCCAGTCTTTTGCAGTTAGTAACATCCACCATTGGAATATGGTCTTCAAGAGCTTCTCTGAAACTGAAAGAACTCTTCTCTGAAACTGAAAGAGGATGAATATTCTGTCGCATACATAATATAGATCACTGTTATCAGTGGTGAGTGATCTGTGTTTCCTCAAATGCAGTGTGTTGAACAATGGCTGCCCTCAGGACTGAGCATTAGCACTGAAAGCAGCTAAGACTTTTTTTTTAAAGTGCTGATTCTTGTTAGCTTGGTTAATCTAAATACAAAGCATATATAGGCCAGCATCATTTTATTGTAGCTTCACATAATACATTTTTGTTTGTTTTTTGCTCAGTCTGAATTCTTAAGACCTAGAAGTTCAGACAAATTAAAAATAAAACAGACATATTTTCTTTGGAGGCTCTTCAATAAACTGCCCTTGTTTCAGATTTGCCACATTAACTTTTCTCCATCCCATAAACCTGATAGGATCTAGCTTTGCTTTCTCATTTCTCTTTGATTGGACCTGATTATTTATCACCCCTATAAAAGTTGTCCTAGCTGTTTTCTTCTTGCTTTTCTTTGTACTGTAATAGTTCTCGGGCTAATTAATGCACTCATCTTGAAAGAATGCTTTATAAACTTTATTGCCAGGTACAGTCAGATTGAATTGGCAATAGTGAAACATGCATACAATCACCTACAAGGTCAGATTGCTACTGAGAATGTATATATCTATATCTACAGGCTAGGGGTGGACAAAGTGTGCCACTTCAGATATAGCTTGACTACAGTTCCCATTAGTCCTAGCCAACATAGCCAGTAGTAGGGAATGCTATGAGTTGCAGTCCAACACTTTTTCAATCCTTGGTTTAAATAAATAATTTTAGATTATGAATGTTTTCCAAAACAACTAGACACCAATCCTAAATCATGATGGCAGTGATCCAGTCATTTTGTTGAAGGTAAGAAGTTGTGGTCTGGTCAGTGCTAAATGGAAAACCATTCAGAAACCCCATATGTGCTGCCCTTATATACATGCAAAACACAACTCACTGCTCTAGTTGCTTATTTCCTTCTCCTTGCCTCCCTGAGATTACCAGCACTATATTACCAAAATACAGCATAGGACTAATGAATGCTCATGATTCCTTCCCTACTTTATGCATTTAAGACAGATGAAAAATAATGGATTGGGATGGGTCACCATCACAACATGATTCCTTCCCCATTTTATGCATATAAAGAAGATGACAAATAATGGGTTTGGATGGGTAGCCATAATTGTTTCTATTCTCCTTGTTTTACAAGGATGTGCAGAGGATTCATGGCTATTTAGGAAGCAGCAGTGAGGGATGTGGATTTTGTTTCTGACCACAGTGACTAATTCCCAGCAATGGGTTTTCATAAACCCAAGGGAAAGAATAAAGAATATTCTTGTGCTGATACAAACTATGGCTGCGGAAATGTTTCACTGTCTTAATTCTAATTTTATGACCACTGGGCCATAAAAGAAAGAAGGACCCTGGCAGCCAGGAAGATACTAATCTTAATCCCTAACACTAAATACTAATCTTAATCCTAATCTCTCTTTTGAGTCAGGTATGTATTACCTCAGTTATGATTCAGCTTCTACTGGAAGCTGATGCGACAAGCCAAGTGAGTGAGGGACCAGCATCACTTCCTAAAGGAATCTTGGTCCTACTGCTATTGTTATAATATTAGGCAAAATCATTTTAGAATTGCAGTCCTGCATCCCCAAACAGTACATAAAATGCACTGGACTAAACAAGAACTTG
This sequence comes from Sceloporus undulatus, assembly GCF_019175285.1. NCBI lineage: Eukaryota > Metazoa > Chordata > Lepidosauria > Squamata > Phrynosomatidae > Sceloporus > Sceloporus undulatus. Next base: position 212,425,560 of record NC_056525.1, on the reverse strand, counting down.
GACCTTACTTTCAAATAGACATAGAATTGCACCGGAGACTTTAGGAAGGGCACTTTTTTGGTAAACTTAATCAGTCATCATAGTTATTGGCCTTGTGGATTCTGGAAGCTGTAGTCAAAAAGTTTATTTCCCAAGCTTTGTGGAGCAGGAAGCCAAAAGAAATCCAGTTACTAGCTATACAGTGCTTCTGCTATTCATATCACTCACAGGGAAACTGAAGATCCATTTCAACTGTACAATTTACAATATACATAGATTTCCTTAATTAGATGTGGTTGCTCACATGCTGATGTGAAGGTGCCAAAAAAAAAAAAAACCCAGAATAAATTAAGCTTGAAACAAATAACCTGTGTTTCAGATAAAATTAGGATTTTTAAAAATTGAGACACAATCAAACAATTGTCTGACAGCCCCAAAAACTGGACAGTTTCTCATAAGTATGAAGGATCTTTTTCTTTACCATGCAAAGAAGTACCTAAGTAAAAGAGTCTGTTTTAGCAGTGTTCCTTAAAATACAATGAAAATGAAAATCCGTCCAGTAGCACTTCAAATTTAGCTTTCATTAAGCTGGAGTATAATGGACATTTGTTATTTTAGTTTAAAAAATTTATATCCTGCCTATTCTCTAAAGAGTCTAGGTGGCTCATAACACATAAATATTTGATTGTTTTAAAAAATCCTTCTACATCATAAAAAAAATCCTATAACCACCAGCAGAAAATAAATATAGCACAGGGTAATAGAATTATTTTAACATTTCAAAAACAAATAAGTAACATTACCACAGAAGGTCTTTCTGAAAAGAAAGATCTTCACCAACTTCCCAGATCTGTTAATAAGGTTAGTACTTAATGTGTTAACCACTAAATGATGTGAGAAGGCTTTCTTTGGAATGGAGTCTCCAAGCATAGACACCAAAAAGGCCCTTAGTCTCATATTAAATAGATAGCCTGCTCAGACACAAGAGAGGGCCTTACAGTTTGCTACCTGAGGCCCATTCACACTACACAATTATTCCATTTTAACTGCCATGCAAAGGGATCTCGTAGCACCTTTGAGGTTAACTGAAAGAGAGAAATTGGTAGCATGAACTTTCGTAGAGTTGAGCCTCCTTCCTCAGGTGCATGTGCAGTGAGATATGGCCATTGAGTTCAGTCTTGGGCAAGTGGGTTTTTAAAAAGAGGCTGGATGGCCATCAATCAGGAGTGCTTTGACAGTGTATTCCTGCATGGCAGGGACTTGGACTGGATGGCCCTTGTGGTCTCTTCCAGTTCTATGATTCTATGATACACATGTCAGAAAAAAGTAATAAATAAACCAATCAAACCAGTACTTTTAGTATCAGATGGCATCACTCCAACAACCATATTTCAATCTGTAACCTTCAGCTGGAAACCATTTGAGAGATTAACAAGCTTCAGAGGCTGTCTAGAAGACTGTCATCACCACAAATACTTTAATCTTGCAGTACTTCACTAAAAATGGAGAGGACAATGCCCCCCCTAAAATGGAGCACCATTTGATTTACATTTAGTACAAGATTTAACAGGCAGACGAGTTAAAGAGCAATATGATGACAGAAATATTTAGGATCAGGATGTTTAAATCCTAATGAAGGAGCAGTAGATATGCAATTATCTAAATGCTACTGGATTGTATTTCTCATCATCTCTTACCACTAGCTACCACAAATGGGAGCTGAACTCCAAAAACATCCAAAGAACAGTGCTGTGGGCATGTGTAATGCTTCTGTGTAACTGCCAGCCTTCTTGACTGTGCCACCCATGCTGAAAATAATCAGTATTACCATTTATAATAATAATTCTATGATACATAATATATAATATTTCTATGATATATATGTCAGAAAAAGTAAATTATTACTGTTGTTCTTGTTATTTCGTATCCACCTCTCCCCAAGGATTGAGGGGAACAACAAGAAATCAACAATTAGCAACATCAGTTAAAAAACACCAACAGTTAATTGATTAAAACACACAACAGTTTAAAAGGACAAATAAGACATAAACATTTTAAAACAGTCCACATTTAAAATTCAACATTTTAATTCACAGTTTATAATTATCTGGATAAGTCTGCTGGAAGAGATTGGTCTTCAATGCTCTTTGATATTTGGATGGCATTTCATGCAGCTCTATCTGAACCTCTGCTCTGAAGCCAGATTTCAATCCATAGCATCACCCCAGACTTCATGTCACACTTGGATGTAATACGGCCCAGTGGGGGGGAAAGGTAGTCTGGGATTTTAATAATCTAAATGTACAGATACAATCAAATTTAATGAAAAATATGTGACCCAGGATTATCGCATGGGGGGGCACAATAAACCCTTCAGCAGTCTTGCCCCACTGACCCAGTAAATGGCTCCACTGTCCACAGTGATAATCTCACGAGCAGGTTAAAAAACACAACACTCCTGAGTGTGCGTCAATTGTGTGTGTGTGTGTGTGCGCGTGCGTGCATGTGCTGTGTGCCTGCCAGCCTGCCAGCTGAGTCCAGCCGGTCTGATGCAGTCACATTACTGCTATTGCTGCTAATTATATGACAGAAAGATGGCTTACCTTGGCTGACGGAAAGTTTGAAGAGCAAGATACAGTCACAGGCGTTCATTCCTCACAGTGCACCCTATGTGCACTGGGTGTTCAATGTTGTTGTTGTGTGCCATCAAGTCATTTGTGACTTATGGTGGCCCTGTCACAGAGTTTTCTGGGCAAGATTTATTCAGAGGGGGTTTGCCACTGTCTTTCTTTGAGGCTGAGAGAGTGTGATTGCCCCAGGCCACCCAGTGGTGTTTGTATTTATATGCAAACAAGGATTTGGACCCTGATATCCCCAAGGTAGTGAGCCAGCATGGCATAGTGGTTTGAGTGTTGGACTATGACTCTGGAGACCAGGGAGCAATTCCCAGCTCAACCATGGAAACCCACTGGGTGCCATTGGACAAGTCACACACTCTCAGTCCAGGATGAGGACTGCAAAGGAGGAGACCATTCAAGAAAAATGTGGGACAATACAAAATATAAGCTAAAAACTCATGTAAATATAAATTATGCTTCTTTGCCATGCTCCAAATGGAAGATATTTCAGAATTCCTCCTGGACAGAAGATGTAGGGCAGATCCTGGAAAAGGAGGACCTCTGGACATTCCATCTCAGCCTCAGGGGAAGGCAATGGCAAATCCCCTCTGAAGAAAATTGCCAAGAAAACCCTGTGGTAAGGTTGCCTTAGGGTGGTGGTAATAATAATAATAATAATAATAATAATAATAATAATAGATTTATTTCTAGCCCGTCCAATCATGAAGAATCGGTGCGGGTTACAACAATAAAATACAACAAATTACAATAGAGTTAAAAAATCCAACCCTAGACCTACCACCACCCCCATTCCCAGTACTAAAACAGAATTAAACAGTAATAATATTAAAACATTTAAAACATTAAAACATTAAAAACATTGAACAAACAAAAAATAGGCAGAAACATTGGTGGGGGAAAATATAGACAGATGAGGGGACAAATATCTCTATATCTGGGGAGGGTAACTAAGTTGGAAAGGCCTGCCGGAAGAGATCCGTCTTGAGTGCTTTCTTGAAAGCTGCCAGAGTGGAAATGTGACTTGAAGGCACATAACACAGACAATCCAGAGTGGTAGTGCAATGCTCAATCCACTAGCTACCCAGAGGGTGACAAGTCAATGCTCACGGTCAGGAGGAGAGGAAAAGAAGGGTCCAGCTTAGCTCTCTGCTAAAGAGATGGGACTGAGGCCAGGGGGACCAGACTTCCTCCTTTTCCAGGACCTGTCCTACATTTTAACCTTCTGCCCAAGAGGAATTCCAAAACATCCTCCATTCTGAACATGATGACTAAGAGGCATGAATTTATATTAGTATTTTAAACTTTTTAGTTTGGTTCTGTCCTCCGTTTTTCTAGAATGTCCTCCTTTTTGCAGTGCCTTGTCCTCCTTTGTGATGAGGACAGGGTGACCAGGCATCCTCCTTTTCTGGTACCTGTCCTCTATTTTAACCTCCTTCTGCCCAGGAAGAATTCCAAGACATCTTCCTTCGGACAAAGAAGCATGAGTTTATATTTCTAGGTGTTTGTTTTTTTAATGTTCCTGTCCTCTCTTTTTTGGAATGTCCTCCTTCTGGCAGTGCCTTGCCCTCCTTTGAAGTTAGGACATATGTAGGGTGACCAGAGGTCCTCTAACCACAAAGGTTATGGCGTCATCCAAGTTATGGAAGGGCCTGCCAGAGGAGACCCGGAATACTGCTAACCTTGCCTGCTTTACAAAAGCGGTCAAGATGGATCTCTTCCAGCAGGCCTTCCCAGATGAGCATCTCAGTCGCCGCCCTTTGACGGCCTGCTTTTTGTCATTCATTTTAATAATTTTATAATTAAATCATAATTTAATTGTATTATTTTTATGGTAGGTGGGTGGGTTTGTGGGATATTGTGGTTTATTGAACTTTGATTTTTTTAAAATGTTATCAGCCTCAGCTGCCTTGATCTAATTGGAGAGGTGGGATATAAAACTGGAGAGGTGGGGTATAA